>NW_021940750.1:6536306-6635464 GCF_001715985.3 Manacus vitellinus
CGGCGGGGCCGGGAGCATCGCCCGCTCGGTGCTCGGGGGGTCACGAAGGGTTACAACACAGCTCCTGTTCGGAATGCGCTTAACTCCTTTTGTTGCGCTCACGGAGATGAACAGTCTTCAAGAATGAAATGATGCATCCCTCAGAGGAGAGTTAATGCCTTGCAGCAGCTCTGGTCTACAACTCCTTCGGTCCAGTCGATTTATGTAACCTACTCGTTAATGGTTTATGGAATGATAAGGGAGCTTTTTCTGTGTGCTGCTCTGTTTCAGTGTTGTTGTCAATATTTCGTAATTCATCTGTCCGGAGTAGGGGATGCTTATAACTGTCAGCAATGTCTGTTTGTACCGTTTAAGGGGTTTTTATTTTGTTTTACTTTGCTTTCTTGTTGTTTTCTATTTTTGATCATTCTTCCTCTTCAGATAGGCTCCTGAATGAGGAGAGTGTGTAAAATGGAAGGCACAGTCATTAGGTTTGGCTACAGTGTTACTCTAGGTATGGCTTGTAGCAAAAAGTGTAAATATTTAAATGGATTTCTGACTCAGTTCTATTTGACTTATTGATCTATGATTACTTCTGAAATGGTCTTTATGATTATGCAGAAGTTAGTAGTTACCATAGAGAAACAATATTGTTTTTTTGTTCATCAACGTGTTTTCCATTTCTTCATCTCTTGGCAATTCTCTGTGGAAATGCTGTTTTTTTTCCCTTAGCAAGTCTTATGGAGAAATAATGTGAACGAAGTCCAGAAAAATGAATTTGGAGATGTGTTCATCCTTGCCTGTGATTCTAAGACTCTTGGTGGCCTGAGTTATCCTACAGTAAACTCTTTTTAATCTGTAATTGAATAAGGTGTTGGTTTTAAGCCTCAGTGAACATTCAGATTTATGGAACTCTAAACATATCAAAGATTCTTTTTTCCTAAAGTATACATGTGAAATGCATTTCAGATCAGCCATTTAAATCCTTATTAGTAGAAAATTTATTTTTCAGCCTGGGAAATACTTTCCTGCATTTATTACTTATCTTAAATATGTGGAAACTGAAGGTGCATGTAAAATAGACAGAGTAAACAAGTTTGTTTATCTTCTCACCTTAGTGTTGTGAAACCCTCTGATTTTGTATTAGGAACTGACAGCATTGTGCATTTAGGAAGAAAACAACCCAAACCAACAAGCCACGCTGGGCTCTTAAAACTCACAAGACTTCTGACTCTTGCATTTTATAGTTTGATGTAGCTGCTTGGTGTCACAGTGATCTGTAAGTAGTTTTCTTTCTTACCAAAAAGAACATGATGAGATAAAAGCTTTCTGAAATGACAGTGAAAATACTTGCAAAAGTGCTTGCCTCCCCAGGAATAGGGGCTATTGGGATAACATATTGTAGTAGATTTTTTTATAGTATGTTTGTGCGAACTTGTTACGGCACCGTACAGGATCCTTGAATTCTGCCTGTAGCTGGTTTTATTCCACAGTAATATTGATGGAGCTGCATAACAATGGAAAAAAATTAAATTACCCTAATGCTATAGAAATTAAATCTTCTGCACTCTAGAAAAGATATTTTACAGAATCTATCAGGTAGGAGATTCTCATGACAGCCTAAGATGGTGTAATTGATGACTTAGGGGTTCTATCCTACTTATTACACTCATCTTACATATTCTGCTGACCTTGTTATTTTTTTTTTAGGGGGGGTGTCAAAGTTTATTTGTATTTTTATTAGTTTTGCCAGTTATCAAGCAAGCTTGGTTTAAACTAATGTGAAATCATGCCCTTAGTCTTGATTTTGGAGTTTGTTTTGATCAGTGAACATATATTAAAACTACAGATTACTTGTTCAGTCTCAATTGAGATCTCAATTTTAATAAGTGACATTGGAGTGTATTGCCTTTCTTTTTTTGCAGAATACTAAGCATAAATTCAATCAAGCTAAAACTTAACACGTCCTCTACAGTCATGTTATTGCATTACCACCAGAGCAGCTTTGATTTTTCTGCCAATGCTTTCACCAAAAGGATCTGTTTTCCCCATGTTAATCTTTCTTTGCTGATCCAGCTGAAAATGGTCGTACAAAAAAATGTTAAGCTTCAGTTGGATCAACTGCCTGAACTGACTTCGTGGCTATATAAATGTTATTGCTTGCATAGGAGGAGGAGGAGGCTGTGACTGCTCTTTTCTGAAGTGGCTCTATTTTAGTTTTGCCTAAGCTTGTCAAGAAACTTGGCAGCTTAAACTGGAGCTGTGGTGGTCCTCTCTCCTTCTTGACTGTGCGTCTTCCCCTGTTGGCAAGGAAGCCTTTGTGGCTGTGAGTTAAGCAAAGTCGGGGAGTTAATCAGGCTGGTAATTAATTGCTTTTTTTTGTTTTGTTGAATTTTGGCTGGATCATGTTTCTTAACTGGCTAATCATCCAGGTCAGGGGGTGGGAATGGGACTTCCTGTTGAAATGAATGAGATAGGGGGTTGGAGATGGGGCCATTGGAGCTCTGATTTAAATTTCTTTGAGCTTTTCTGGAACTGTACCTTTCCATCAACCTTTACATGACTCGGGCTAACAAAGGCCTATAGCAAACCAGTTTAAGCTGGCTTGGGTAATAAAATAACAAATAAATTGAAGAGTGTTCTTCCATTTTTCTCAGCTGGCATTTTGATGTGGGTGGAAACAGTAATGAGTGGAGGATGTGGAGCTAGGGATGGGCTAAGCACAGTAACCTCAGACTGGCACAGATGTGTCTGAAAGAGGATGTGTTCTCATTTTAAGTGTGGGATCCATGAAATACTCATTTTGAATTGATGTTCTTTATGGTGTATTGTTGAAGCAGATGTTGCATCAGAAAGAAGAAAATTTTCTTAACAAGCAAGATTCAGAGGACTGTTCCACTGCGCAGGAGGCCGTGTTTGATATTTTTTTTCTCCTTTTTTAATTTGTTTTTCATTTTTATGAAAAAACTCACAACTGACAGACGTCAGTTTAAAAGTAGAAATGACATCATGTCATATGTAGCTGGAGTTAGACATTCATCCAGAATCCTTTGAAGTGTATTGTTAGGAGATAGCTCTGAAAACTTGAATTGCTTTGTTCAGTACTTGTCTTACAGAGTAATTATTTGTGGAGTCCTGGTGTTCTGTAGTTACCAGATGTGATGGCTTAAAGATGTTTCTGGCTACTCATTTATAGAACTTCTCTTTCTGTAGACTTGTGACAAAGTATGTCAGGACAAATGATTTGTATGTGAGAAATTGGTTGAAAGGAATATGTATGCCAAAATGTAAAGGTGCTCTTGAGGAAAATATGAAGCCATTAATTTCAGAGTCTGGGGATCTCAAACAAGTTTTTGGCTTCTTTGAGTGCTGAATCTGTGGGATTTTTGAGATTTTGCCGGTTGGTTTTGATGCTGAAGCCAGAACCAAAGTTGTTAGCCTTCTAAGTGAAAGAGTGGTTTCAAATACATTGTATTAAGACTTGGACCAAACTGGAATCTTTTTCTGATTACCTTTCCTTTTCTGGGAAACAACAAGCTGGAACTTCCTGGATTGCAAGCAGTACTCTGTAATATTTTTACCCAGAGAGTTTATTAATCAGAACTGCTTTCTGTAGGTTTGTACTTGGTCATTGGCCTGGGCTTCTTCACAGGCCACCGATCTACGAGCTGCAAGTATTACTGGGGCTATTATAAAAAAACATGCACTTGGCCAGAAACCACTCTTAGTGTGTGCTAACTTCGTTCTTAATTTGGAAGTGACCACTCTTAATCAGTTTATTTTTCTAGGGAAAAAACTCCAAACATCGTCTCTCTCTCCTTCTACATTTAATGTTGTTTAAACTTCATTAATGCAGTTCAAGCCTGTGCTGAGGGTCCACTCCCAGCAGTGAACTGATTTTAGACTGTTAAAGAAGCTTATTTCTGTAATCCACCACAACTAGAGATACCTTGGCTTTTCCAAGGCTGTGCAAGGCTTTTCCAAGGCTGATGGGCACCACTGAGCTTGAAAGTGCCAAACTCTCCTAGGTACTCAGTTTGCCTTGCAATGCTGAGTGGCTGGTAAATGCTTGGGTCTTTAGTTAGCTGATATCTTTGTGTGTTGACTTAAGATTTTGGGTGAGGATAGTCTTCTTTCAAAGGCATTAATTCATCAACTGCTGAAGTAAAAATCTGTGGAGACATGGGAGGGAATTTGTTCCCCATATGGAGGAATGATATAAATAGAACCTTGGGTCACAACTGATATAGGCTGGGTCTAACTTTTGTTTAGTAATTAATGGTAAAAGTGTTGGATTTCTGTTTTTTCACAGTATGAGGGAAAAGCAATTATGTTCCTGTCTTCCAACAGTAAACAGTTTAACAGTAAACTTCTATTTTTTTTCTTGGATTTTTTTTCCTTTGGAACTCAGTAGCACTAGACTAGCTTATGTGAAGCAAATAGCTGAATACCATAGTCCCATTAAACTTAATTGCTGACTTGATTTTTTTCCCCTCTAATATTTGTTTCTTACTCAAAGTAATAACCTGAATTCTGTGGGGAAAAAAAAAAGCAGTGTGTTCTTTTTCTTACAAAAAGACAGTTGATACTCATTTGATTTGTACAGATTGCTGTAACTGCAGGGTTACAGAGCTGTATAGGCTGTGCTCCGGGGTTGTGACTGCCTTGTCTTGGCAGTGGGACAGATGAATTTTCCAGTCTTTTCCCCTGCTTTACTAATATGCCTTTGTAAAACATATACTTTTTTTTTTTAGTTAAAGACCGAGTATTTTATTGTCAAAGTCTGCTTAACATGATCTTTCTCTTGACTATTTTTCATTTACAAGAATGAGATGTGATACTGTCTCCAAAAAGCCTGCGAGGCTTAATCTGGTGTAGGAAGCCTGAGAAAGAATTTACCCATCATTGACCATTCGGGTGGTGCTGCTCAAGGCTTAGTGCTTTGTGCTGGGCTGGAGCTCCTGCCCAGCAGGAACCCAGTTCCTGGGTTCTTCCTTGTAGTTCTGATCAGTGCAGAGTCTGCATTTATGTCGAGTCATCGCATTTCAGTTGAAATGTCTGTCACCTGTGCGTCGAATTCCTTCACTCAGTCTGAAAATGCTAGATAGAAGAATTGTCTAGTTTAAGGTCTTACATAGACCAGACTTTGTAGGATTCAGTGGCTGTGATGTTGGTTTTGCTTTTTGTATTTTAGCAGGTATTTACTGATAAAGTGGATTTTTGGGGTTTCTTTCCTCCCCCTCCCAGTTGAATTATCAGTAGTCTAGTTAATGGTTAGGGTTAATTGTGTACTCTCATATTAACAGGCCTTGAATATTATCAGAGTTTAATATTAATGTTCAGTTTTGCTTGTGTCTATAAACTTTGGTATTTCTGTGTAGGTTACAGTGTCTGTGTGAAGAGCATCTCATATAATGTGCTCTTTCTTTAATTGGATTTGCACAGGGTGGCTTTGAAATAGTGTGATGACATTTCTATGCATATTTGTTTACACATGAGGGTTACTTTTTTTAAAATAACATGAACTCGTTTTTTAGAGGCAATTTGTTAGTTTAAAGCGCCTCTCTACTATGCAGTATGTGGATTTTCCTATGTCCAGAAAGCAGCCTATAAAAAGCCACTCAGTCTTTGAGCAATTGGGCAGCCCTGTGTATTTCTCTTAGCTTGGTAGCAGAAAGCCAACCTCATGCAAGGGAATGAAGGACTGTGAGTCAGTTGGCCTGAATCTTTTTGCTAGGATATTTTCTGAATGTGTCTATAAAATAGTTGTTTTTATAACAACTTTTTCATAGTTAATTTTATATAGAATATAAGCTATGTGTTGGATTTACTGTAGGCAGCTGGCAAATAAGAGTCACTGAACGCTTTGTCAAACTCGCTGGGTATGTTTTGAATAGATGTATCTTGCTAATATTCAGTATGGATCATTTATCATTTCATTTAGATGTCTGTAATAGTGTTATGTGGCTTTTATTTTTTCATCAGGTTTTCTGTGGGCAAATTCTGACTCACTAGATTAGATGGCCCAGAGACTCCTCCGCCAGTCTGTAATGAATGGTATGGTAACTAAATTAAGTAATTCCTGTGCTCCCCCAGGAGTGGCACAGTGGTACATCGAAGATAATTTTTAGGTTTTCTCTAAGCCTTTTACCAACCTGAATACTTTGTGTCTTGGATTTTCATAAGGTGTACTCACAGTCTGAGAGTGTTATCCTCCAAATAAGGTCACTGTTATTTTTTCTTCAGTACTGCAATAGAAATTTTAGTAATTATTCAAGAGCATTAAAAGAATGCTTGTAAGATTGGCTTTACACAAACTTGAATGGCTGAAATATATAAATATTTCTTTGCTGTCTAGTGAGGTAGGGTACACCCCTTTAAAGAGGTGTGTGCTTAGTACTATCTGAAAGTTTTCCTCATTCTTAGACACACAGATTTTTTTTCTCAGAAATTACCTTTATTGACATATATGACATAATAGAGATTCATTTCCATTACCTCACATTTCAGACATGGTTCTGTACTTCAGTTTTATTCTTGGTTGCAAACAGTTATTTTCTGTGTAATTAATTCTTGCTTTGGACATCATTTACTTTGCATTCAAAGAGTTTGTTCTCAAAGTAGTCAGTCATACCCACACAGTGTTCAGTGTCTTGCCCCTGCAGAGACCAGGAACCTAGAAAAAGGCAGCATTGTTTGTCTGCCTACATAGTGTTTGTTGACTTGAAGGTAAGGACCCAATTCTGAAAATCATACGGTGTAAAGAATGTTTATCATTCAAGTGGAGAAGAAAAAAATCTCTACCACATATTAGTTTAACTGTGAAATTGCTGTTCTAATACTGTAGATACAGTTCTTCCTTTCTTCTGAGATGGGCAGTGCTGATGTCAAAATACACCAAACACAGTGAGATCTTGTGAACTGTGGAAATTTTGTTCTTGTGGAAATCCTAGGGAAGATACAGAAGTAGATAAAAATAGTTGTTTTTGAGAAAATCCAGGATGAAAATCTGATTCTGCCTTAATTTCGTTATTCCTCACTTTTTGTGCCTTATTTCTCAATAGTGTACTGTACTGCTTTGATTTGAATGAGTATTGTCAATTTGTTGGGGGAAAAAAAAGTTTTCCACAAAATGGCTTGCCTTCTCCTGTTGGATATTTTCTCTTACCAGCAGAAATTTAGTTGATTTTATGGTCTGTTGCTCTCTTTCATCTCCTGCATTTCAGACAAAAAAATAAATTAGGTGTTCAGAGGTGAGAAACGTTTTTGAAGTATGATGTATCCTGGAGTTGTCTGAGATGCTGGATTGTGACTTATCTCCAGTTTTGCCTGATGAGAGCTAAGCTTCTTGCACTTCTAAATCGCTGTTTAGCATCCCAGGATTGTATATTCTGTTCTTGAATTGAATAAACAATAAAAACATTTCCCTTTTCCAGGTTTGTTTTCAGCAGGGTCCACTGTTTCCACTTTTGCAAGCGCTAGCCCTGAGGCTTTGGGTGGAGGAGGATGAACAGAGGGGCTGTGCTGTTGCTAAAAGGAAGTGACATGGATCCGGTGCATTTGGCTAATGAAACTGTGAGCTAGCATGTTTTGGAAGTGGTCCTGCCTGCCTTACTCACCCTCAAAAGATCCCACCTGAGGTGAAGGTTATTCATTCAGGAACTCTTCACTGGTGTTTCTTCTAGATCTGTAAGTGATTTCTGTGGCACAGGTGATGTTGGCTCCATGCTTTTTTGGTAGAGAGGCATCTGTAGGTCTAGTTTTGTGAGCAGCCTAACGCTGATCACCTTGTCATAGGATCTAAGTTTCAGAGAGGAGAACACATCTCAAATCCATCAGTGATGGCAGATCTCCTGACTGCTACCACATTGTCTTGCTGTCTGCTTCTGGTAGGCGCTAAGATTTTATCTAAACCAGCTGTTCTACTCACTGCCTTAGCTCTTGTTCTCCATATAGCACGTCACAGTCTGGTGGCCAGACTTAGTTCTGTCCCCCTGCATAATGGCCCTAGAAGCAGAGGTTTCTGCAAGTGAGGGCTGTGCAGCCCTCTAACCACAAGAATAGTAACTGAATGGATGTCTTGTTTTTTGTGGCATTAGATCAAGTGGGAAAGGGAACCAAAATGTAGGCAAATGATAAAGTGATTAATGAGGTGATTTTGAAGATAGGTAACATTATTAGCATCGTTACAAGATAACCTTAGAGAGAAAAAAAAAGTAGTCCCAAAATCTTCCTTCTTTCAGATTTTCTACAAAGAATAGAAAGCATTTCTTTTACAGAGCTAGGCTATGGGATTGCTTATTTTGTTCCCCTTCACACATTGTCTCTGGCTCCAGTTATGTCTAGAAAGGTACAAACATGCTTTCTTCAGTCTTAATGTGGCTTTTATGTAAATGATTACTTACTGTTCAGTGTGCTGCTTCAGTGTTTGGTCTAAGTAAATTCTGCTTAAACTTCCTTTTCTCTTTGAGAGACAGTCTTTCGACTTTCTAATGTGCATCTTTCTGCTGTGAGACATATCATGTAAAAACTGATGAGTTGCAACTGGTTTTGCCTTTATATTCATGACATAGCTAATGATTTGTTGACTTTTCTATTTGAGATGGCATTGCATCTGGTCTAGTTCTGTGCAGAGATACTAGATCAATCTACTGTGAATTGCTGTCCCAGTTTCTTCAGTGAAAAGGGACTAGCATCTGCCAGTCTTGTGTTGTATCACCCCCAAATCCTGGACTGCTATTCTGTGGTAGGTGTAAAATGTCTATAGCTGTCATAGTTTGAAGTTCAGGTTAGCATTAATTCCATCTTCCAGAACTTGCTTTCAGATATCTTTTGTGGCATTTGTGGATGTCGCCAGCAGGTCATGACCAAAAGTTGTGGTTTTACACTGCACTTTCCTTGGTTTACCATGTGGTGCAGTATTTCTAAAGCATGTATGGCTGGCAGGGCTCTCAAGCTGCAGGCCTAATTTTTGGGATATTCTCTTTTCAGAAAGTTGGAAATGGTACCAGTGTGAAATACTTTGGGAATTGCTTCTGTCCATAGCTGTTTACATGGAACTGTGAATAGCCCTTCCACTCAGGACTTAATAACTCTTAAGATCTAAGCAATGAATTTGTTGAATTCTGGTAATCCTTAGCTTTTGCTTCATTTAGGCAGCTTGTCATGATTGAAGACAGTGATTAGTTTAGGGAAGTAGCAGGGATGGTCTTGGTTGGTTGTTTTTTTTTTTTTTCATTTTATTATTTTTTTCTCAGAAGCACCACATTCTGTGTTTTCATCTTTTAAAAACAAACACATAATAGTTGCCATATCAGGTGTCAGTTTGAAAAAAAAAAAAAAAGAAAAGGAAAGAGAAAGGTAATGTTCCCTTAGTAATCCTAGTATGGAGTGTATGAAAATCAGTCTCATTTATGCGTAGGTGTTCAAGAAAGCTGCATTGCTCTATTAAATTAGGTATGGCATAATTCTGTGTTTGCTTTGGGGACTTCATTATCTGCTGTTTTAAGTTTGGAACTGGGTTACAGAAGTTCCTGGGTTTTAATGCTAATTCTTTCGTGCAGTTTAGAAGTTGTTTTTATTTTCCTGAAGATAAGAAATCATGTCCCCATAGCCTCCCCCCAGGTCTTTAGTCCCAATAACATTTGTAAAGGACTTAACTAAGAGCACTGCCATTAATGTATATTATTTCTGACATTATATATGTTGTAATTTCGTATTGGAGTTGAGATCACTTAAGTTCAGATGCATGGAAAATGTGTGAGGTGGTTACTGTTTAGACTGTAACATATTTCGTTACTCTCAGTCTTGTCCAGAGCAAAGTTAGGGAAGTGCTTCACATTCATTTAAGGTTTTCATGACTTATCTATTTGGGAATAGAAATATCACTCAGGGTTTGCCTGAAAGGTGATCAGAGTAGTTTAATATGCTTAAAATTGTCCTTTATTCTGTAGTAGGTACAGATCACTATGTAGTGGTCTTTAAGCAGGTAGGAACATTTCTTTTAACTGTGACTAATGGAATATCTGAATATCAGAAATTCAGATTAGCAGGAAGGGGGAGAGGCAGAACAGTAGCAGATTGTATGATTCTGTGAAATCAGTGAAGTAAATCCAATGTGAAGGACTCATTCAAAATAGAATTCTTGTGGTTCACAGGAAGTAAAGGATGTGGAAGAAAATTGCAAATTCTTTGCTGATTTTGCAAACCATGTTCCATAGTGCAGCACAAGTTTGTTAAAGAAGAAGCAGGTTCATGGATTCTCTGCTTTTTTCTTTTCTATTCCTTTTTGGTTTTTTATTTATTTTCTTATTTTCCTTAACCTTCTCCCATAGAAAATTCAAGGCAAAAGGTGCAGGTTCTTATAGTGAAAGGCAGACATGTAAGATCTAGCTTAATTCTAATTTTGTTCTACAGATCTAGTCACTGATAGGTTATTGGTGTTAAATCCAGAAGACTTAAATTTTTCAACATTGAAGTTTAAGTTCTCGGCAGGCCAGGCTCCAAGCTGCGAATCATGGTTTGGTTCTCCTGAGTGTGGTGCATGGTGGAAAGTTAGGAATGGGAGAATCTCATTGAAAAGAAAGAGTAGTACTGCTCAGCATAGCAAATAAAAGTCTAGACTCAAGTCCTCTTACTTTCTAGCTTATAACACTTGGGATTTATACTTGTAAACCTCTTTGGAAGTTTAAAACATTTCTATGGTTAATGGGTTATTCCTTCTAAAATACCTCTGAAGGAGGTGCTAGATGTTACTCCTAGGCAGTGTTATCACATTCAGAGAAACAAACAAGGCCTGTTAACTCAAAAATCTGTTTCCCAAGCAAGTCGTGTTCACTAACAAGTATTTTTGATCCTGGCGATGACACTACTGAGGATGTCTAAGGGTGGCCCTTGATATCTAATGCATTCTTAACCCCACTGCTGCCACTGGAAGAAATGTTCTCACTGTCTGTTGTGTGTTTCTGCTGCATCTTTTGTATTTGACTTTTTCATAAACTGTAATCATTCAATGAAACCAGCAAAAAGTGAGTATTTGCTGCTGCTGTGGTGAGCTAGATTGTCTCCAAGTGGTCTGGTAAATGCTGATGTAAGGGAGAATGGGAACTGGGGGAAGCAATGGGCAGTTGTGTTGGTACAGCCACCTCCTGCAACCTGGTTTTAAATGTGAAGGAATCATAGTTCAGGTTCTCCAGTGCAGGGAATAGGGAAGATAATTTACAGATAGTTTATCCTATCTTAGTTTCCATGTGGAAGTGGCATGTTGATGATTTTTGAGATGGTAGGGGAGCAAAAAAAGTTGTTTGTGTGTTTTGAGAGGACAAGTTGCACAGGTGGTAAACAAAAAAGTAGTTGCTCTTGGACAAGTACAGTGTTTCAACTTTTTTTGAGGGGAAAGTGTTTTATGTCATCACTTTGAAAATGTTCTTGGTTCTAAGAAAAAGTAATAAAGAATATAGTGGACTAGAGAGGTGGGCTAAGGGCAAGCATGGCCTTCCAGCCCGGTTGTGAGGGCCCCTTCTGAAGGAGGAGAGGCTGATGGAAGTTGTGACTGACTGGGTGACTATGGGTGCTTTTTTTTTCCTCTCCTAAGTGTATACATGTAACACTCTTACTTGGTACGTGTGATTTTTTTTTACTTTAAATGAGGGCAGCTTGGTCCAATGGCAGGTGGGGGGTTGTTATGTGGGAAGTGGTGGTGCTGTAGCTGGGTTGATTGGATGGAACAAGTGCTGGGCTTGCACGAGGACATGTCCATTAGAGTACTTCACTTACACTGAGCCTTGAGCAATAGCAAACTTTAGGCTGTGAGAGGACAGTGGGTGTTGCCTGTGGTCCCTTAATGTCTGTTTTCATCTTACCCCACTGCTGACTGCTCTTTCTGCCTCTCAGGGGAGGGAAGAAGCAGCTCTTGTCTGCGCTGTCTGCCTATGAAACCTTATTTCAGGAGCCACCTCTTACAGAGAGCTCTGAGCATTGATTTTTTTGAGACAGATGCTCTAATGGAAATAAGCATTTATATGTTAGTTTCTGAAATGTCTTCATTTGATCAACTCTTGCTTCAGAAAGGCTGTGTTGTATTTCTTTGCTTGTAACCCTGAGGCACCAGGGAGCGCAGATGCAGCCACTTGCCTTAACTGTTCAGTACAATCTGTAAAATTCCATATTTCACTTGTTAAAGAAGTGGAATTATCAATTCACTATTATCTAACCTGTTACAGGTTTTGTGTAAGTGAAGCATCAGGTCAGTACCTTTAATGTTAACTAACACCTTTCTAGCAAAAGGCTGTAGCAGTACCAGGTACACACATCTGTAACATTGTAGTTGATTGTCAGGCTATTAGTCCTTAAAGTCTGCGAAGAATACAGAGTTTTTAGAAAAAAAAATATTATTAGCTCTAAGTAGCCTGTGCAAGGAAACCTGAAGTATAAGTGAGTTCAATTAAGTTGGAAAATTCACCACATGGACCAGTTAATAGGGAGGTAAACACCTTGTATTTATGGAAGAGCTAAAGAATTTTAGCCATGAAAGAAATGCTTTATGATTATAGACTCAGGAAAATTTATTTGGATAGGAGGAAGTGTTTAATTTCAGTCTGCTCCAGCCAACTTTTCTTAATGATAAACGACAAGTAATTGCTGTTTTTAAAAGTTATTTTGAAGTAAACTTGCACATTGCATATAATCTGGGAGAAGAAGCTGAATATTAAGTACACTTTGATCTGCTTCCTTGGTAAAAATGCCTGCTGTGTTTGTTCAGCTATACTTCATACTTTATCCTTACCATTTCTATGGAATTTTCCAACTCTTGTTCTGAAGTCTCCTGTTTCTCTAAAGAATGGTGATTGAGCTTTGCTGTGTGCAAGTCTGACTTTAAATAGGCAGTAAAATAGCAGAGTTGCTTCCCAGTTTGTTTAGTTCTGTGATAAGGACAGCTAATCTAGAAAAATCTTAGGGGGGTTATGTATGCTTTGATTTTATGAAAATTAATTTAGCCCAAAACTTCCCAACATAACTGTTTAACTTTTTGCCGAATGGAGTTGTCAGGTCTCCTGGGTGTTAATGTTCTGAAGCTGATTCAATCAGCTGCGTGTGTGTGTTGAGCAACTCTTATTTTTATGCCTAAAGAAGTGAGGGGTTATTTGTATTATGCTGTCTTCAAAAATGGATGTTCTGGTATTTCTAGGAAACCTCTACCAGTTGTTCTAGTAATTTATGTATAGACAGGCATTCAGATTTTTAAAGTCAGAGGCTTTATCTGTGCCAAGCAAAGCAGCATCAGGTATTTTGTCCCTGTTTCGCTGGAGCCTAAGATCAAAATTCCTTCTAAATTTGGCAAGCAACTCTTGCATTGTTTTCTGAAACAGTTGTGGGGTTTTTAATTTTATTTTTCTTTTTTTTTAAGATTCCTTGATGCCTTAATCTGTGTGCAATAGCTTGTACATGAGCACAAGTGTCAGAGTGGGCTACCTGAAATCAAATGTGAGACTTGTGTTTAGGCATGGACACAGTCCTACAGATATACCTTAGGAAGAGAGCTGCAGAGCAGTCTAAGCCTGAGGAAAACTATAAATAATGGATGCATTTGAGCACTGTTTAATAGAGAGGACATGTTAGGGTAATGAAAGTGATTAATAATCCAAGTTATTAGTTGACACTGCCTCCTGAAATGATTACTTATGCAACTAATTTGATTTTCTCAAATTATATAGTGAGAATGAATTGTCTTTAGTGAGTTGCCTTCAGTCTAGCTAGCTTTGTCCAGCTGGTTTAATTCTGAATAGCAGTTATTTCAGATTCTGACTTTGCAACTGTTCCAATGCAACTTCTCTACAAACAAGCTCTTGGCTATAAATGTGAACAGGTTTGCTTCAAAGGGAAGAGTTTAACAGAAATTGAAGTATGAAAATGGCTGAGAGTTCAAAGTGAGAATGCATATTAATGGAAAAACCATGTGAAGCTTTTGGAGAGCAGCTTTTGTTTGATTCTGAAATAGTCTGGATGAAGTCCTCCTTTTTATAATTGATACTGAAAGGTTTTTTTCCTACTTGTTTCATAAAACTTCATCATGAATAAAATCAATTTTCTTCTTGTCAAACCTGGTTTCCCATTATTCTTCAAGTGGGAAAGCTTAAAACTTATAGAAAACTTGAAAGGACAGATCTTATCCTGGAAAGGCACATTTTCATACTGAGTAGATGAAACAACATTTCATGGTTATTTCTGCATGTGCCATGCCTGCTCAAAGCAGGCAGAGCTTAAGAGGAAGATTTTACCTGGGTATGGTTTCCAGCTCTTGTGCATTTAGATCAGCACCCTTCCTCTCAGTCCCAGGAGTGTTTTCAGGAGGACTTTACTGCCTGTTGCTGCTGTAGGTCAAAGATCAGATTCTGGTTTCAGAGCAATTGCTGACCTGCAGGCTGTAGAGGCCTCTGACTAAATTGCGCAAGCGAAGATCTTCCTTCAAAAGCGTTGGAAGAAAAGTCAGTGCACAGTTATTTTCCAGTGAAGTGGTTTGTTTTATTAGCACAGAGATAATGGTGTCTACACCAAAGAAGTACTCGCAGCATGAGCAAAGGTATGTGTTGCTTTAAAACTCTTGCTGTTCAAGGTGGGTTCTGCCTTGTGGCTCTCAGGTCCCACGCGACGTTAACGTAAGCAACCAGGCAGGTGCAGGACAAGTTTTTTTCTTCCTCCCATGGTCTTATTTAAGTTTTTTCTTATTTTTTCCTTTTTTTTTTTTTCCTCAGGTGTTAAAAAATACAGGAGTTCCTGAAGACAGAAAGGGTATGTTCAAAACATACTTCAAGGAGAGAAAAGATATACAAGAAATTAAGTAATTAGAGGTTTTAAGTACAAGGTGAGGACCATCTCTTTAAATAGGGGTGACTTGCAAAGCTTGTGTGTTGGTTTTTTTTCTCTTTATGGATGCTGGAGCCAGAAGGTCTGCTATGATTCTTTGAAAATCAATTTTGGATGTGAAAGTGGGGGAAAGATCTCATGGTTGTGACAAGTCATAAGTCTGTAATTTTATTTTGCAGTTAGTTCAGTCATGCCAACTGAAGCTTTTCAAGCTCACAAATTCAGCAGTGTTAGATTAATCTAACAATTAGAATTTGTGTTAAAATACATAGACTTAAACACCCAGAAATCCTCTGTGACTGGCTTTGCTGAGAGTGAAGATATATCCATTGAAGCAGACAACATAATTCTTAAATGCTGGGTAAGATGGAAAATAACTATGACTGAAAATGGCTAATGTTTTTCAACTAGCAGGACTCAAAATATGAAGAAGTGTCTGTAGGAATTCTTCTTCTAAAGGCAATTTCAGCCTGGTTGCTAAGAGACAATCTTGGGTCAGTTGGTAACAGTAGAGATGGAAAAATGGCCATTTCCAGTTTTTCTCTTGAGCCTCAGCTCTACTGGGATGATGGCAGTGTGAACCAGAAGTGCCAACTGACAACGCCTATAGGGTATGTGGTGGTTTTTTTTTAGTTCTGACTGTAGGAGGCTGAAAGCAAGCTGATGCTCCCCCCAAAAAATTTAGAAGCACTAAGAAGTTAACCTGTTAACAACTGGTAACATCAACGTTTAAGGAAAGGGCTTGCTTTTTGAATGAGTAAGGTAATTTTAGAGGTCATTATTTGTCTTAATACTGCTGCCAAACAAACATGATGTCTCCATCTCTACATAAGCTTTATATTAGTCTTCTGTATTATTCTTAGTACAGCTTTCAGTCACAAAATAGAACTTAAAATAAAAATAATAGCTATATAGTGAAAAGAATATATATGTCTGGAAATTGGGTAATGTGGTGATACTGAAGCAATTTGTTATTTGGTATCCTTACGTCTGGCACTGTTGGAAAAAGAAATTCTGCAAAAGGTAAATTTATCAGTAGAATTTGAGTCTAAAACATGCAGACTTGCGAAGTAGGATCTCTCTGCTTTTGGAGTAACTGGCTGTGAAGGCGATTTTTTTCTTCACAGAAAGATAATCTGTAAAGGTAGTAGAGACATACTTGACCAGTAAGGTGGGAAAGGGGGTGTATTTATTCATTATCTCTTCTATTGTGCTCTCAAACTTGAAGGCAATTTAGGTGTTGAGAACAGAAAAGGCTGAATTTCTCACAGGTTTCATTCCCTTTGTTAAGATGGGTGTTCTTGAAAATGTGTATTCAAATGAAACAGGACTAAGATAAGGCCTAGTAATTTTTAATAAAAAGTACCAAGTTCCAGTTACGTACAAATGTTCTCTTACATCTGTATTTAAGCAGTCTTTTCTGCTTTTCTTCTTTAGTTGTTTGAATAAAGGCAGACATCAATTTCTTTGAAACTCTCAGTATGAGAGTAAGTTTGAGTCTTTCAAAGGTTTGCTCTAATAACTGGGGGAGATGTTACCAAAATCCAAAAGAAATTGTGAAATGCAGTTTAGTAATCGACGTAATGTGTTTTAAATCTAGTCCTTGAAGTCTATCTAGTAGAAAAACTATTAGTATTAGGAAAAACTGTTGTTGTTAATACAGTCACAAACTAAACAAGCAAAGACAGAATTAAGCATTTACTGTTTCACTCTGAATAGTTTATACAGGTCTATTGAAACAATTCCTTCAACTGGCAATATTGCAGTTTACCTCTTCTCAATGCTTTGTGTTATGATGCCTTAATTATACTTAACAATGAAGTTCCAAGTTGAACAGGTTTTGTCAGCGTTGAAAAACTGTAATTCTTAGGTTGTTTTTTTTTTTTAATTCCTTATCAGGGATGTTGGTGCACATGGAGTAAAAGGCCGAAGTTGCAGGTTGGTTATCCTCTGTACTTTCTGAAGAGATCGATTACAGGTTGCTGTTCAGCTCAGCTGAACCATTAGTGGCTGCCATACTTTGAAGC
This sequence comes from Manacus vitellinus, assembly GCF_001715985.3. Taxonomy (NCBI): domain Eukaryota; kingdom Metazoa; phylum Chordata; class Aves; order Passeriformes; family Pipridae; genus Manacus; species Manacus vitellinus. The sequence goes on from NW_021940750.1 coordinate 6,553,175, forward strand.
ACTTCCTGGAGCGGTTCCAGTGATGGGGAGTTGGTGTGGGGATGATGTTGCAGCCAGGCTGTAGCTCTGTAGCTCCTTGGCTTTATGAGTTGTGGGCTTGAGCTGAATCTACTTGGGTGGGTCCCAGGCTTTGTTGTAGGGGACAATATGTACACTATAGGGCAGCCAGCCTTTATCCTGGATAATGAGAGTCTGCCTCTGTGTATTGATTCAGTCTGCAAACAGTGTGCTGTACAACTTGGTCCCAAGTTGGAGTTGTCCACTCTTAGATAATGCAGCTGTGGTAACTTTTTTCCTCTCTCTGGAGGAAAAAACCACCAACCTAAACTTTGCCTTGTGGTATCTCTTCTTCATCCTAGTAGAGTTAAAAGGAGTAATATTTCTTTATCAGCAGAGCACAGCATGCTCTCCCATAGCTCTGTAAAGCTCAGTGTTGTGGAATATGAGCTTTAGCACATCTCTAATTAAATTGATTTGTTCCTAGTGTACTCTGAGTATCTAAAACATTAAAAAAAAAAGAGAAAACCAAAACAATAGTGAAGACAAATGCTTAGACTTTTAGAGAAGTGTGTCTTAGTCCAGGGTTTGAGTCACAGACAGAGTTCTGTTTAAATTAAGTGCTTTCTGGGATCTGGAGTACTATTCTGTCAAAATGTTATCTAACTGACCCCCTCCTTTATAGTTTGTGATTTAGTTTAAGGTGCAGGTACTGAGCTTGTTATGTTTTTGGCCTTTGCCTGTGCCAAACACACCCCAAGTACTGGCCTTTATGAAATTCCCTGTCAAGATAACAAGGTACAGAGTTTCCTTGTTGTCTGAGGTAAGGACTCTGATACCCTATTGAGTACTTGGGCTTATCTAGGCAGTCCAGGTATGTTTGGGTAGTTGTCATTAATGAACTTGGTCCATCGTAGTACTGAAATTTTTGTCTAATTCTTATTGTCTAAACACTCCTTAACAATTCTTCTCTTTAGACAATTTGTGTTAGCTTAAATAAAGGCATACCATGTGAGCTCATTGGGCCTACAGGCACTAGGGACTGGGCACCTAGTATCTTGGCCTGGATCCCTACTCACCCTCATGACTCCAGCACCTCCCTTTTTTTAAAGAGAGAAACATGAAACCTTTAAAATGCAACCAGTCTCATCTCTGGCATGCAGTTATCCACTCTTCCCACATTTAACTTCTTGGTGTTTCGGTAAGGCTTATGTTGACTCTCTTGTTTTCTTCATTGTTTTTTTTTTTTTTTTTTTTTTCTTTTAGGGACCCCATTTTGAACTACACCAGTGTAGTCTAATGGTAAATCTTTTACTAGGTCAAATTATTTTATAGTTAGAAATTAGAAGCAATATAGTTTCTTTTGGTATCTGTCTGTGATAAATACTTACACAAAGTAGACCTAAAGCAGCAGGGCTGTGTTTTGTTTGAATTATACCTTATGCTGTAAATCACATCTGCATATTTTTTTAAAACTTCAAATGTTGCATTCTCCTCATATGCCTTGGCAAATTATTCCAGTGGCTAAAAGTATGCTACAAATATTAACCTAATATTAAATCCCAACTACTTGATCCAGTGGGAAAAAAGCAAAAGATGAAAAGAAGTTTGAAGTCTTTGTCATTTAGATTACGATCTAGTTGTTGCTTAATTTTCTGTTATATATTTCAGAAGTCAATTAAGTAGAGTATAAGAACTCAGTTTTCATGTATGTGTGGGAGTGGGATGAGCTTATCTTAAAATATGGGCTCCTGAACTGTAGGTGATACTTAGTGATAAATGGGGAGACATGCTGAGTGGACTGCCAGTGGACTTTCCCTGCCCATATGTTCTGAGGTCATTTCTTCTTGCAGCAACAAGTATTGACCTATCCCTCACTTTCTTACTGGCATAAGTAGAATCCAAGATAGTCTCTGTGATGGAAATTTAGCTTATATTCCTTTTTGTCTATCCATGATCTTATGTTTGACTTGTCATAATCCATATTGAAATAAATTCACAGTTGGAAGGAATTGATCGTTTGTTGTTGCCTCTAAATTTGTTAGTTTCTGATACTCACAGATTTTACTGTTAAATATTCTTCTTCTCAAGCATAAGTACAATACAAGCAGTATTAAGCCTCATGCTAATCTCTGCTGTATGCAAATAGAAATTAGAAGCATCTTCTTCTTTCCCTGGTGGGCTCCTATTTACCTGTTAATCACAAAGGTAAACATTTAACCCACTTGAAATTAAGATTATGCAGATAAATTTTATGGGGTTTATATGCCTTTATTTAACTCTGAAATCATGCTGGTAGAGGTTAGTTTGTGATTGTGGTGATTCTTGTGGCAGAAACTTAGAGCTTATGAGTGAAATAGTGAGATTGCACTTCATTCTTTATTTGTTAAATATTTGTATTATGGAGGTCTGGAGATTTCTGAGTAGAAAGAAAAGAAGGATTTCATTACTGTATTACTATATGATCTGATTAATTCTCAAATTAGTAATGTAAGAAACCTTGGGTTACAAATGAGCTTAGCAGCCCTTCCATTATTTGCTGAATAGGTAGTATGGACATTACAAGAACTTCCAAGATGGGAAGCAAACATTAGAATCTCTAGAGTGTTCCTTCTAAAAGTATTTTATTTTCTGAACATAGTAGGACTAACAGTATAAAAAGCAGGGTATAAAATCAAATATTTCTACGGTGAAATTCTATGGCTGAATTGTGCAAGTAAAAACCTGCCCTTTCCTCTTTACCAGATATGAACTGGTTTATATGTACTCCAAATTAGGCATAGTATATGCTTCATATTAGTCTATTTTAAGTTGTTTAAATTAACTTCTCTTAAAGTGACTCTCAGGAAGATGGAATCCAGTGTTGTATTATGCTCACTTTTCCAAAGAAGTTGAAAAACCTATTGTACTTCACTGCTTTTTTTAGTGCAAAATGCTGTCCAAACTTTTGGAAATAAAGCCAGAAACAGCAATCCAGAGTCTTTAAAATAATAGTTTGTTCCATACATGTGAAAGCAGTTTTTGAAAAATTTTGGAAACCTCAGATGGCAACCTTCACTTTAAAGGAATAGTAAAATGAGTCATTCTTAAAATAAAAAAAAAAATCTATGATGGCTTTTGCCCAGTAATAGGAAAAGGATTGACTCTGGATATGAAATGCTGAGCTTTATTGCATTTGTATTAGGCAAAATTATTAACATTGTATTGTAGAGGCTGTGGCACATTTTTGGCAAGCTGATACATTCCTCCCTTTTTCTCTTGCTCCCTCCCACTCAAAAGTTTTTGTCTTTCTCAATCTGATATTGAAGAGAGAGAAATATGGTATGCATAAAGATCTCTGACACTAACTTGAGTTTGGATTTGATGTAAAACTAAACTGTTACCACAAATTCAGACTGCAGAAATACACAAAATTAAAAAACTTCATCATCTTATTTAAATAAAACCAAATATAGTTAAACTGTAGAATCAGGCAGTAGGGAATTAACTGCCCAGACTTTTGTAGCTAATACCTGGCAGAGCTGAGAAACGTCTGTTGTGTAAGCTCATCGTGCCTTCTCCATGTGTGTTTCTGTATCATCTTCTCTCCATTGAGAGCAGGCTATTACGAAAGATGACAGTGAGTTAACTGTAAGAAAAAAACCCAACAAATGTCATGTTATCACAAGAAGTGTATGATAGCATGATTGAAGCTACTGTCATGTTCTATTTTTAGCAAGTATTCACTTGGTCTGTGGTTTCTCAGAAATCTTGGTCTCTGTTGGCTGAATTTGGAAGAACAGCAGAACCTGTAATTTGTGTGTTAGTATGGTAAGAACTTTCCATCATCAAACCTATTGAATGCCCCTTGTACTGTAGCTGAAAATATCTACTTGCCATGAGTTGACAGTTTGAAGGATTCTTTCAAGCCTGTTGTATGTAAAACCCCATTATCAAGGTTCAGAGGTGGCTCCACATGCTGCACACAGAAGATCTTTTATGAACAGGCTTGGAATGCTACATATGTGGTTATTTCTAAAACAAACAGAGAGTAACTCTTCTGCTTTGCCTCTGTTTATATATAGACACAGATGAATTAAAAAGCTTGATTCATCTGCAGCCCACTTTTTATTTATTTAATTTATCAAAATAAAAAAGTCTATAAAAAGTAACACTCTTCTTTAAATGCATAATAAAGTCGTTTAGGACTAATATTTATGTAAGTGTTTTAAATAAAGCTAGTAATATTTAACTTTAAAGATATTTCTCTGTGATGTTTTACATCTAAGGCTAATGAATTATGGCTCTGAGTTGAGAAGAGAGAAATGGAGGGGTGGGAGGGTTAGGGGGGCGAAGCTGCCTCTTTATAACTAAGGATATCTAAAAATGGAGCATAAATAATAATACTAATTTTCCTTTTTTATGGCGTCTTCAAATTTTATGCAGTAATGTGTTGGGTTTGCATGGCAAGGTTTTGGTCGTGGGATGTGAGAAGTTGCTGGAAGCTTTTCCCATGTCCAACAGGGCCAATGCCAGCTGGCTCCAAGGCAGACCCACCAGAACAATGGTGGTAGTACCTCTGGGATAACAAATTTAAGAAGGGAAAGAAGTTACTGCGAGGGAACAATTGCAGACAGAGAGGAGTGAGAATATGAGAGAAGCAATTTTGCAGTCACTAAGGTCAATGAAGAAAGAGGGGCAGGAGGTGCCCCAAGTGCTGGAGCAGAGATTCCCCTGCAACCTGTGGTGAAGACCATGGGGAGGCAGCTGTGACCCTGCAGCCCTTGGAGGTCCAAGGTGAACCAGATGCCCACTTGCAGACCCTGGAGAACTCCATGCTGGAGCAGGTGGATGCCCGAAGGAGACTGTGACCCTATGAGAAGCCTGTGCTAGAGCAGGCTCCTTGCAGGACCTGTAGGTCCGTGGAGAGAGAAGCCCAGGCTGAAATGTGTCTGCTGCCAGGACTTGTTACCCCACAGGGGACCCATGCTGTCTGTTCCTGAAGGACTGTTACCTGTGGAAGGGACCTGGAACAATGGGTTCATGAAGAACTGCAGCCCATAGGAAGGATTCCCGTGGGGAGAAGTTCATGGAGGACTGTCTCGCATGGGAGAGACCCCATGCTGGAGCAGGGAAAAGTTTTCTTGTTGTCTTACTCTGATTCGATTGGTTATAAATTAAATTATAAGCAAACTTGACCTGGGAGTCAGGATTGTTTTGCCCATGATGGTAATTGGTGAGTGATCACCCTGTCCTTATCTTGACCTATGAGCCTTTCATTATATTTGCTATGCCCTGTCCAGTTGAGAAGGGGGAATGATGGGGATGTCTTTGGTGGGCTAAGGTCAGCCCACCACAAAATTATAACTTTTCTGACAAAGTTCAAGTACAACATTTCTGAAAAAAACCAGAACAGCTGGTAATTAGATAGTGGAAGGCATCTGGCTGACAAAGCTTTTCAAGTGATGGCAGATACCTAAAAAAAGTCATAAGGGAAGTATCTAAATAAATATCTTCTCTAGGAAATTGTTAGGAAAGTTCAGAGATACTTAAGAAGCCGGGCTTCAGCTTTACAGATGCAGTTTTACATTTTGACAGCTTTTATTCTCAAAACTGTTGGTGACATCAAAAGCTTTCAAATATCCAACTACCACATGAACCCTTCAGCACTGTTAAGTTCAAATCCTAAGTGATATGCTGGCATTATGGCTTCTTTATCTCATCCATCACCTTAGCGGGTGACCACTGTTGCCATTTTCTGCCCTTTGCATATTTGAAATGAACCTGTAGACCACCTGAAATACTTTGTACAGTCACTGAATTTTCCTCAAGAATAGACTAAAGAACATGTTCGTTTTAGTAAAGTTGAATTGGAGAAACATTGGTTGGGCAAGTAATACTTTTCTTTTGTCCATGTGGGCAAACCAGTTTTTCTCGTTCAGTGGTAACCAGCATAATGTAAAATATGTGTATTTGGGTCATAGTTTCTTCATTTCATTTGTAATCTGGTATTTTGGGAGTATTGTTTTAAGTTTTCCTGTGCTACTTTTATTGATCTTGAAATTTCAAACTGTAAAACTAATGAAACCAGCAATATGCTTTGGAAAAGCTAGCAGAAAATTCCTTTATTTGGCTCCTGGAGGCCTTTTGTTTTGGTTTTTCCTTTATGAGAGTTTAGTGCTGGTTGTTTTCCTATGGGGTGTGTGCAGAAGTCACAGTATGCTTATGTACAGTTTAATGCAGACAAGTGACCTGGTGGGGACTTAAATTGTAAAATTTGGTAGCATTGTCCTGGTCATATCAGTATTTCTGAAAATGGAATGTCCCTAAGCAAGTTCTTTGAGAATTGTGACCTGGCAGTGTTCACTGTTACTCCTGTTGTCTGGTCTACTCCAAACTGGAGTTGTCTGATGAGCTGCATCTGACCTGTGGATCACCAGTAAAAATTTTTTGCTTTGCTGTGCTGAAGCTTTTTCTGTCCATGTCTTCCTAAAAAAGTAAATACTGTGACTCTAGTAGTTATCTTCTAATTACTGAATGTTACATGTGTCTGGACAAAGTTATTTTAAAATATTTTAATAAAATTACTTCTTGTCAGTTGATCACACTTTTTCTTTGGATGTGTGCAGAAATAACTTCATAGAATCACAGAACATTCTGACTTGGAAGGGACTGACAGGGATCATCAAGTGAGGTACAAAGCAGTCTCTGTGTTCCATGCTCAGATGCTGCTTTAGCCATACGAAGTGCTGAGTAGTGTCACCCATAGTCCTGTTTCAAGATAGGCTTTCAAATACTTGGTCAGAATTGTTTGGATATGGATGTGGCTTTGGGGGTCCTGGCCTTTTTGGAGGCTTGAGATGTTATGGATCTCATGTTAATACCTGGATTTTCACTTCTTGTGTTGAGAAGTAATACAGTTTTGCTTTTTGAACGAATAAACATTACTGGTAACTAGTAAATTAATAAAATTTAAATAAACAACACTAATTTTCATAGAACCTTCTTTTTCTTCTTTACTCATTTGTTTAGTACCTGTTCCATGGAATTTTGAATCTGATGGGTTAAACCACTTTTCACCAATGTCCATTAAGATGCTGAGCTGTTGGTTGCATCCATAGGGTAGTGGTCAACAGCTCAGTGTCCCAATGGACAGTGACAAGTGGTGTCCCTCAGATGTCTGTGCTATTTAGTGTCTTCACTAGTGACACAAAGGGATCAAGTGCACCCTCAGCAAGTTTGCAGGTGACATGAAACTGAGTGGTGGGGTTGACACAACAGAAGGATGAGATGCTATCCAGGGGGACCTGGACAGACTTGAGAATTGGGAACCTCACTGAGGTTCAACAAAGCCAAGTGCAAGGTGCTGCACCTGGTATCAATAACACACTGGGGGATGAACAGATCAAGAGAAGAGGACTTGGGGGTGCTGGTGGATGAGAGGCTGGACATGAGCTGGCAATGAATGTGTGCTTGCAGCCCAGAAGGCTAGTCGTGTCTTGGTCTGCATCAAAAGCAGTGTGGCCAGCAGGTTGAGGAGGGAATTCTGCCACCCTACTCCACCCTGGTGAGAACCTACCTAGAGTTCTGCATCCAGGTCCCCAGCAGAGGAAGGACATCGACCTGTTGGAGCGAGTCCAGAGGAGGGACACCAAGATAATTAGAGGGATGGAGCACCTGTCCTATGAGGAAAGGCTGAGAGAATTGTGAGTCTTCAGCCTGGAGAAGGCTCTGGGGAGACCTTGTTGTGGCCTTTCGGTACTCAAAGGGGGCTATAAGAAAGACAAACTTTATAGCAGGGTCTGTTGTGATCGGACAAGGAGTAGTGACTTTAAACTGAAGGAGAGTAGGTTTAGATTAGACATATGGAAGAAATGTCTTACAGTGAGAGTGGTGAAACACTGGAACAGGTTGCCCGGGGAGTTAGTGGATGCCTCATTCCTGGAAATATTCAAGGTCAGATTGGATGGGGCTCTGAACAACCTGATCTAGTTGACGATGTGCCCTGAAGGGGGTTGGACTGGATGAACTTTAAAAGGTCTCTTCCAACCCAGACTGGTCTATGATTCTTTGAAAACAATACTGATTTTTACAGGTATGATGTATTTCCACTAGTAAAAATACTTGCTCAGGCAGATCTTTATATTCACTACCACACTTTAACAGACACCAAAAACCCCTTTCTGACTATTTTCTGAAGGTACCATGCCCACCATTTCTTCATCTGCCATTCTACTTTTGATGATCAGGTTGTGGAAAAGAAGTGGGTGAAACAGCTGCATGTGTTTGAGTTTTAGTGTGGGTTGGGGGTCAAACATAAAAAGCTGTATTTATATTGGAAAGAGAGAGAACTGTGCCAAACTGATTATACTTGTAAATGCACTGGAGTTTTACCTAGAGCACTGAGCCAAAATGAGTGCTTGTTTTGGAATAGATTTAATTAAAGTTTTTTTCAAAGGCTTTTTGATAAACTTGTTAAATCAGTTTGGGAACCACTGCTTTGTAGGGAACTGGTTAAGGGCATACTGTTGTTTTTCTCTTTTTTTTTGTTTATTTGTTGGTTGATTTGGTTTTTTGTTGGTGTTTTTACAGATGTTCAGATTCCTTGTGCCTTTTACAGTTGCCTTGTATCACACAGTGGCAGAGTGGCTGGGATGCCTCCAGCTGGATATACTAAAGTATTTCTGGATTTCTGCAAAATTGGGTTTTGTTTATCCCCCTTAGAAAGCTTGAAATAATTTATTATTTTGAGACATGCTAAAATTTGAGAATATGCTGCTTTTTATAAGTGTGACGATGATCTCATTTTCTTGACAGATGTCAAGCCGTTAATATCAGCTAGTGTATACTTCTCTAGAGCTTTTAGTGCTGCTGTTTCACTGGGACACTTTGTTTAAGCCAGCATATCACCCTAAAGTATTGTTCTAATTCTCAGAACTGCTCTTGGCACCCTTTACATGAGAGTTCAACACTTACTATCCCGTGGCATAAAGCTGGCTTCACTATGTACGTTTTGATAGCTCAGTCATTTGCTATGTACAGTCAGAGCTCTTTAATGCATCCTCTCCAGACCTAGTGAGTTGTTTAAATTGTTTGTTAGAACACTTCACCTCTTGGTATGTGCATGATGTTGCCTTGCCTTAGAAATGCAGGGCTGGCCATAAGGTATGAGTTGATACATAAGATGAAAGAGCTGTATGTTCTAAAACACAGAATACATAACCACGGGGATGCGTCATTTAGATTCCTGAAGGTAACAATTCACTTTCATCACAGTTATAAACAGGGAGGTTGTGCTACTGTTGAGAAGACAGCTGTGTGGCTACCTAATCGTGTTCATTTCAGTCGATATCACATCTGTCAGTCAGGCTCTCTGTTTTTGACTGCAGGAGCAAACTCTGCCATCGTTATCATGATACTTGTGTTGAAAGGTTAAACAGAGTAGAAAGGCAATTTGGAGTTGGTTAAGGTGTCCTTGATTTGTTTGTATTGTATTACAATGGTGAAATTAAGATGGGCCCAGTAAGAAGTTTTTCAAGAAGTGCCTTTTCCCTTATTTTACCCTTTTTTGAATCCAAACTTTGCTTCACCTTCTGCTTGTGTGTGTGTAGGAATGGAATGTAGAAAAGATATGACTGGGAGTGGCTTTGGACCTCTGTTTTCAGGTAAGCGTTTAGGGGCATGAAAGGCAATGAGAAGGACTTCTGCAAGTATATCAGCAGCCAGAGGGAGACTAGGGAAAATATGGAAAAAGCTGAGGCCTTTTTTTAGTCTTTATTGGTAAGATCTGCCTTCTGAGTCCCAGGCCTTGGAGACTAGTAGGAAAGTCTGGAGCAATGAAGACTTAGCCTCAGTAGAGAAGGACCAAATAATGGAACACTTAAACAAGTTTGCTATAAGGGAGTCCATGGGAGCTTGCAGAATGCACCTATGAGTGTTGAGGGAGCTGATGTCATAGCAAAACCAGTCTGGATTATTTTTGGAAGATTGAGACAATAGAAGACTGTTCCTGAGGACTGGAAGGAAGCAAATGTTACTCCTGCCTCCAAGAAAGCAAGAGGGTCAGGGAATTTATAGACTGCTCAGCCTCACCTTGACCCTGGGAAGATGATGGAGCAAATTCTCCTGTGAAGCCATTTCCAAACATAGGAAGAACAAGAACATGATTAGCAAAAGTCATTGTGGCTTTACAAAAGGCAAAATCGTGCTTGACTAGCCTGTCAACCTTCTGTGACAAAACGACTGAGTTGGTGGAGGAGGAAAGGGAAGTTCGTACTGTTTGACCGTAACAGTTCGTTTGTCATTTTCTCCCTTAACACCCTTGTTGACAGTCTAGCTGATGCCATCCAGGGTAGCTAAGCAGGCAAGGAGGGGGATTTCAAACTGACTGAAATGTTGGGCTCAAAGGGTTGTGAGCTATGGTGTGAAGTGCAGCTGTTGACCAGTTACTAGTGCTGGTACTAGTTACTAGTTGCCAGTTACTAGTACCCTAGGGGTTGATAGCAGGGCCAGGGCTGTTGATCATCTTCATTAATGACCTGAATGATGGGACAGAGTGCACCCTCAGCAAGTTTGCAGATGATGCAAAATTGGGAGGAATGGATGACACAACAGACGGTTGTGCTGCTGTTCGTAGGGACCTTGGCAGGCTGAAGAAATGAGCTGACAGGAATCTCATGAATCTTTGAATCTCATGTTCAAAAACGTTCCGCAAGCAAATCTGCAGGAAGAGTGTCTGCATTCCAGCATCATTCTTCTGGTACTTCACTTTTCATACCATTGCCAGCTGTTGGCAGACTGCTTGTACTCTGCCTTGAGCAGCATGCTGCCATTTACATGTGGTGATTAGACTAAAATATGCAAAACTGTTTGGAGAGAACTGTCAAAGTCCTAGAGAAGAATGTGATAACAAAACTGAAACATTTATTTTAAGGGTACTTGAAGTGTCAAGGAGGTGAATTTCACAGCTCTGGACCATTATTTAAATGTTACTTTATGCCAGAGTTGAGTGAAGCAAGGAATGTGAAAGTGGTTTTAATCACAGCTTATGTAATGGTTTGCCCCTTGAAAACTTCAGAGTTACTGCTGTCTAGCCCTGTGTTGCTGAACCCATGGTCTGTTATGCTTGGTACAGTCAGCCCTACTGCCACAAGTTGCATTTGGTTTGCAAGTTATTTCTTCGTGAAAGTGCAACATCTTTTACAGCTGTCCTTAGGTCTTCAGAACTAATGTCACTTTACATTACTGTTTGCTTAAGCACATCTCTTTCAGTATTTCAGATGTCTTGGTTTGTAGTTCTCATCTTTTGAAATGTTTTAGCTGGTGTTAATGGTTGCACAAAAAGTGAATTGTGAGGAGACAAAACCTGTGAGGATGAAGACTAAGAACAGACTCTTAGGTTGTCTGCGTTGTTTATGGGGGACCAAAATAGCTTTAATAGAAGTGTTGGGGTGTATGTTAAGTATCTTGTATGATGCTATTTAAAGCATTTGACACAAGAAATTGGAGTCCAGAAGAAGGACTTGAAGGTGACCTGTGTTGATTATCATGGCCAAACTTGCACATTAAGTAGTGGTTGTGTGAATTCTGGAAGGTTTTTCATAAAGTGAAATTTTAATGTGACTACAATTGTTTGAAAGGAGCGAAAAGCAACAGCTTTGTAACATCAGTGCTGCATCTGATCTTAGTAGTACATAACAGTTCAGGAGAAAAACTTGGAATAGGTACATGATACGAACTATGCTCTTCTCTGCTAAAAATCCCAGTGTATCAATTTCTGTTATTTAGGGTTTTGTGCTGGTCTGTTGTAGTCCATCTTTATTTTCATCTGAGACTGTGACATCCTTCAATGGCTTTTTTCTTTAATGAATGGTGGTGTATGAGTGAAAAAACCATCACAAGCTTCTAAATTATAGTTAGTTTCTGGAATGGAGATTCTCGTCAACATAGTTAAGCCAAAGTAAAAAACAAAACCAACCAACCAACAAACAAACAAAAACCAAAACAACAACAAAACCACCAAACCCCCCAACCATAAAACTTTGATTAATGTGATTATGCAAAGAAAAATTTCAACTTGGTGCCACTAATACTTGATGCAGATGTTTGTCTATAGACACAACACCTTCATGGACTTCTGTGGTTAACTTTTTACTTAGGTTGACTTGGCAGATGTGTCAGAGCTAGGAGTGGATTTTGAAAGTGCATCAGTGATTGATGTCCATATGTATTCATTTTGATAATGAAATCACACATGTATCACGAGTTTGTGTGAGAAGGCAGGCTGGTTGGCTGGAGGTGAACAAAAAAAGTCTCTCCTAGTTTTCTGAATCTAGAAATATTTATCCATTAGAGTCTGTGGTTTCCAAGGTACTGTGTTATATCCACTTCTTAAAGGGGCATTCTCAAGCTTATTTGTAAATCAAACTTCTGAAAACTTAAATTTGCTGCAACATTTTCTGCTGACAAATATACCTAAGTATCTGTGCGTCATCATATTCCAATCAAATGCAATCAGCGTGGCAATTGCTTAGATAATCCGTGTTGGAAGGAATATGTCAATAGAAAGGAGCTCCTGTTTTAATCCTAATAATTCCAGTTGGAATGTGTGTTGTCTGCTGGATTGTTATTTGAAGTGAATGCCAGAAATTCTTATGATAAAATCAGTGATAATCATTATGCCAGTTTAAGGAGACACAAGCTCCACTCCAGAAATTCATGGGAAGGAAAATCTGCAAAATGTGATCCAAGATGAGACTGTATGTAGGCCATGGAATACCTCTCTCCCCAAATGTGGGTACTCAAATTCTGGAAGTCTGTCTGCTGTGTGAACCTAGTTTTATTTCTTGTCTGTGAAACTGATCTTACAATTTTGAGATGCTCTTGGCAGGGAATTGATAAGAAAAATATTTATATAGTTGCAGCTGTGTGGTTCTTCCTCATGTATATACTTGATTCCAGATGTCTAAATCCAGTTTTCTTTTTTAAAGAGGTAGTAGTCAGTCAGCTCCCTGATGTGTACAGTAGCATAACTGCAGTGTAGTTTGCTGAAGATCCTAAAGTGACAATACAGTTAAGAAGTGTTTTTAACAGAGTTGGTTTCTTATTTTAAGTAGAGATAATTGTGGAACAGTGTAATAAGGGACCATAGCATTACAGGTAGGTAAGCAATCCAGAAACTTATGAAAATTCAGCTGAGGTTTTTTTGATAGACTTTGCTTCATCTGAAGTTGGACCTCAAGAGCTAACTTTTGCACTCAGAGCTTGCTCAGTGCAACCTAAGCCGAACAGTAAAAGTACAGTGAAAACAAAACAATTTCATAGCAGCTCTTCGGAGAAGGGATATTTTTGCCTGCAAGTTTGTTCAAAGCCCAAGTAGCAGCTCATAATGTAGTGGCACTTCCTAAAAAATTATGCTTATGCATCTTTTCCATATAATAACATATTTCATTCCTATTTAAAATAGCATTTGTGAATTTAGTGATACTTTTAGTTCCTGAGAAATGGAGATCTTAGTCTTGCTTTACTTTTTAGGAAATGCTGTGTATGTATTACAAGGAATGTAAGTGGAATCTGTAAATCTTGACATCTAGTTTATTCAGTCCGGACTATGGGATTTGCTTTGTCATTATGTAAAAAAGTACAATATGAAAGTGTGCTTCACTGTTTGAACTAGGATTTAATATAGGCAAGCTTAAATTTGATTCTGTGACTTGGCTTTGTGTTTTGCTGTGTGTTGCTTCCACAATTCTCTTTGCTATTTGATAAAATTACATTCTGTCTCTCAAAAATTCGTAGCCATTACCTTAGCCTGATGTTAAAAAGTGAGGTAATGTATTTTATCTAATGTATGAAAAGCTTGAACTGGAAAAAATATTAAGTGTTTGAGATCTCACCTGTCAGATTTTTTTCCCTCCCCATCTCAGTTTGAAATGCAAGTATCTAGAAATACAAACTTATTGCTGACACTTAGTGATTGAACTAAATATGGGAGCAAGATGGTCCAACTGTCTCATTCTGGTAAATATTGTTAAGGGTTTATAGCTTTAACCTGAATTAAGCTTTTGTATAGTTTTCAGAAGACATTTTACTAAAAAAAATTTGAAATAATGTTTCTTATTTGCTCAGTGCTCTCCACTTGCATAAACTTCAAGCAAAATGCAGAGATCACTGCTCCATCTTGAGGAACTAGTAACTAAATATAAAGATCTCATAATAAAAACACAGTAAAACCACATTCGAAGTCATTCAAAGAGTCTGGACCAGTCCTTTTACTAGTTGTGTAGTTGAGAAGATAATTTTTGACCAATAAAAAGCAATAATTTTACTTAGGAGGGAAATAAGTAAAATATTACCATTTTATTTAGGAGCCCTGCAGTTTATTATTGACCTAAACAGATTGTTCTGTAAGGACTTACTGCCAGTTCTAAGAAATAAGGAAAATGAACCTGATTAAAATACTTGTTGACCTTGTACCTTATGTCATGGGCATCTCCTTGCAGGTTTGGCGATGTAGTCCTAAAAAAGGAAACACAGAAAAAACCCACAAAAACAGTAAACATCTCATTTTTCCTGAATAGACGCATACAGTTTCCTTAATGAACAGATCTGAACTATATTCCGATGAATTCCAAATATCTGGATTGGAAGAAATAGAAATAATTAATAGCATTTTTGTTCCACTAAATCAGTTCCAGGAAACATGTAGCTTCAAAAGAGAATGGATGTAACAAATGAAAAATTTCACACAAGACTGCCACACAGGGAGCTTCACAAATACATTGTTCCTAGTTCACCAGGATCTGTGAAGTGGACAAGGCTTGGTTAGAAAAGCATCTATGTTTTCGACAACAATTTTTGTGAAAGCCGAAATAAGTAACTAGCTAAAGAGTATTTATTATCCTAATCTCCAAATTTGCACGCTTCTTGCTGCTTTCCTGACAGGATGTTTTGGAGGACAGTGTGTTCCTCCCTTGAGGTCTAGACAGGACAGGGAATAGATCTTCATCCTTAAGAACTGGAGCCATTTTAAACAATGATGCACCTTTGATATGTGATTGTCTGCAGAGAAGAGGGGTATCAGCTACAGCACTTCCTCATATTGTTGTGTACTCAGGAACACGTCACTAGGAAAGTATCAAATCTTTACAAAGTCCACATTGTAAACTGAACTGTGTGCAAAGCTGTAATTTATGAAAGCTCAATTTCTTGAAGACCTTTGTACTAATTAATTTAAAACTCTACCCTTGCTTTGTAGATATAGTTTAGCAGGTTGTTTTACTCCATGTGACACAGCTGTTTTAAACTTAGCAAGATAAATGCTAAGGTGTTTGTTTGGTTGGTTTTTTGTTTGTTTTGTTTTTGTCTTTTCAGTTTTTTGTTTCTTTGTGGGTTTTGGGGTTCTTTTGGTAGTATTTGGTTTTTAACTTTTTCCCTTCCTTTTCCTTTCTTTTTTTTTTGTCCCCCAGTCATGACTCTTAGTTGACATCCTTCACATCTCCATAGACTGACTGTTAGACAATTTTATAGCAGAACTAGAGAGCTGGATTGCTGGGAATTGTTTTGGTTTGTTTTTAAAGCTGTTTTCTGCTGAAGTCTTCTTGTGAACTTTCCTCTGTAAAGTAACTCCCTTCTGTCCTTATGGGGCTATGAGTTGGTGTTAGGTGAGTGCTGTTTCTGGATTACTTGCATTATTGCTGCCCAGTTTAAAAGAATGTCATTAGTTTAATTTCAGTGGCATGGATGTAACATTTCAAGAACTATTTGACACAAGGAATGCGGGAGGTATCATGCCAGCTAATGCAGATGGGGCTTATTTGCTCACTGGCCTGCAAACTGAATTCTGAACCAGCAGTTTAATGTGTTTTCCCAGGTGAAGCACTCTGCTTATGGGGTCCAGAAAATCTGAACACCTGATGGTGTTCTCCAAAAAAGCTGAATCCCATTTGTGGCAAATGAATCCAAGCGGAGACAGACTTAGTCCAGGCAGAACTAACTCTCATAACTTTATTACCCTGTATATATATATATACACACAGACTCTGGGTCCGAGCTATTGAGCCAAGGCAGATGTTTCTTATCCCCACACATACCACACACACAGGTGACTGCTTTCAGTCACAAAGAGCAATCACGCCTCAAACGGCTTTCCAGCTTGACCCTGTGATTCTTTTCACACACACTAATCTTAGCTCTGGCTAAGGACCACGAATTTTTGCTTCAGTATTTTATTCTCCTTCTTTTATCATCCAGGTGGCTGATGTTGTCTGTCTAGCTGCTCCTATGCCCATTTTACTGCCAACATGTAACACTCTTTCAGATGAGTGCAAAGAGGCTCTGTTTGTAAATTAAAATGAAATTATGAAGGGGTGTGTGTGTATGTGTATTGTGCTGTGGTGGTGGTGATTTTTTCCTCCTAAGGTCTGAATGTAAGTCTGATTTCTGATTACAAATAAAAGAGCTGCGAGAAGACCTAATGCAGTGGTTTGATAAGTGGTTAGCTCTTTTGTAAGTGGTTAGCTCTTTTGGGAGGAGGATTGGGAATGAATATCAATTTTCATAAGAGGTTTGATTTTTCATGTTAAACAAAAAATCAAACAAACAAAAAACTGCTTTAATCAGGCAGTAGACTCTACTCACTAGAATGACTGTTGAAACAAAATCATTCTTGATACACAAGCTGTAGACTTACTTCAAAATAGAAGTTTCAAGTACTAGTACTTTTTAGGACTTTAGGGTTTAATTAAGAAGTGGTTGACTTGCAGAAAACCACATGCCAACTTAAGCTAAGTGTGTAGAATTCTAATAGAAAAATGGTACAGTAATTAATAGTACCTAGCAATTTCATCAGAGATGAAATTATTTTTTAATTCTAAGTGAATTAGAGATAATTTTGGTGCACTTGTGGCAGTTGGAAGGCAAATCTTTTCCCTTTAAAGGGAGAAAAAAAGGAAAAGGATAGGAGAGGAAATCATGGGAGACTCTTTGGATTAGATTTAATATTCACAGCATAGTGATGTGTTGACTACTGTGATGAAAACTTTCTGTTAGTACCTTCAGGGAGATGGGGAAGAGGGGATTATTGCTGTGACTTTCCTACTGAGAGCCTTTAATTTTGGTTTCTACAGAAATGAAGAGGACAATTGTCCACTCCTGAGCCTTCCTGAATATAAATGTGATGTTGTCTTCCAGGGATTCTTTTTCTTTGTTTTTAGCTAAGAAGTGCTTTCTTTCCTCTGCTGTTTTTAATGGAACAGAAAATGGAGATGAAAAGGCATGGATTTTCCTTTAGACTGGAGTTTGGAGAGAGGCACTTGTCATCTGTTTCTCTGCTTTGCATGGGTTGTTGAGGATTGAAATCGATTGGGGCAGCAGGACTGGGAGGCTGTGATGGAAGAGCTGGGTAGGACTGGTGTCATCACTTTACAAAGTACATATAGTACTAGTCCAAGCTCTTCTCTAACCCATCATCCCAAGCATAGGAGTGATTTGGATCAGTTTAATTCTGGTGGCTTTTTGTGTGTGAATGAGAGAGTGAGATAAGACTGTAGAAAAGCCCAGTGTTATCTTGGAGTGAAACTTTGCAAGTTAAGCAAGCTGGAAGTCTGACCCTAAGTCACATTTTATTATTAATATTAGGACTTTGGTTACTTGAAGACTGGTGGAAAGGGTTTTCCCCCAGTACACACATATGCTTATAGGATAAATAGCTATGAGTGAACATGTTCAAAACATAACACTTTGGTGTATGTTTAAGTACTGATTGATGTTGTGGGTGGGTATTTCCTGATACTTAATGATGGTTTAGAAGAGTTAGTCATCATTGGCCAGGAAATACCAACTCCAGATTAGATCAAGTGCAGTTATCTAAAAGATATTTCAGTGTCCATCTGAATGCATGGTACGTTGCCAGAGGCATTGTGTTCATGGTAACATCTTGTTTTGGTGTTCAGTTATAGAATAAGTAGTTGTATGGGGGTTTTGTGTGCTATAAATATGTCATCTTGAAGTCACTACCTCTGCTGCCCCAGGTTTGGGGAAGTGGTCAGGCAGCGTTGCCTAAAACTTGATTCGAATTCTGTAACTGTAAGAATCTTGGATTTTCAAATGAAAGAAAACTTACTATTTCTCACCCTCCCCCCTTGGCAACCACAATTGCCATCTGTGTAAATTTTACAGTACTTCAGGTTGGGATTAAAACTGCATCTTTTCAGGTTGATCAGGTTCCCTTCCACTGTCTGTATGGGAGTTATGGTTTTGTGCTCTTAATCCAGTGTACAAGCATTAGTTTGTACTTGGCATGATAGAATAAGTAAGTTTATTTAAGAAAAGTGGACAAAAATGCAGCAGCTGACCTATACCACTATCAAACAACTCTGGTAGTTATAACCAAATGGGTGTTTTTTATATTTTCTGACATTTTAAAAAAAAGTATTTCTAAGTATTTGTAGACCACTTTTCCAGAGATACTTATTCCGGGTGTTCACTCCAGTCTTTACTGTCCGGATATTTGCTCCAGTCTTTACTTAAACCGTATTGACTGAATATTTTTGGGGAGTTGAGGGGGAATAAAAGCCACCAATAACTTCTGTAATTCTGTAAAAGAGGCTGAAGCGAGAAATTCTGGGAATGTCTTCCTGGCTACCTTTATCTCTGGTCTGCCTTTTGCCCTCTTTCCTTTTCAGGACAGGTGAATTTTTCTAGCTGTAATCTTGTAAAAACATATATTGGGACTTAGCTGTGTAATTCTAGGCTTCTATGCTTCCATTAAGTATTAAGCTTCTTTGGAATAGGCTGAAACTTCCTGCTGTCTAGGCTTGTAACTGTCTCATTAGTACACCTTGGGATCCTGTCTCTGCACAGTTGTTTTTATAGGTGTGCACTGAAGAGTAAAGTAGCTCTATCAGTCACACGACAAACTTGGATGCCATGGGGGAAAGCAGGATTCATGAATAACTCTCAGTTCAGTTTATAGAACTAAATATATTACACGGTTTACATACCTGGGAGCAGATTTAAAATGTTTCAGTCTGGGCTTTACCCTACTCCTTGTCAGCTGTTTTTTGCAAGTTTTCTTAGGTTTTTACAGCTGGAGCTGGCAAAGCCTTGCATATGCCTTGAAGATGCAGAGGGAAATGAGGCATCTCCTGTAGAGAGCAAGCAACCTGCGGTGGCCCGTCCCACTGATGCAATTGCTCAGGCTTTGCAGAGAAGGCATGGTGTTTGCTGAAGTTGCTGTACCCAAGAGGAGGACTGGTTTTGCCTACTAAAACCCACTAGTTTCCATTCTCTGACGCAGAAGTATGGACTTTATGAGGACATTAACTGCAGGAAAAGAAAAAAAGGGGTTCAGTAGATTATATTTTTAATTTTATATAGACAGTGTCAATGCTGCCTCTGGTGGAATGTAATAAATGGCAGTCATGGTATGCTGTGCTAGTTTCTGTAGCAGAATATAGCTACTGCTTCTGATTGAGTTGTCCTAATATATTATGATTGTAGGAGTCTGTTAGAAAATGTTTGCTTTGGAGTCAGGTTTCTCAGAACTGATGTAGGTGCTACCAAACCTGTGCAAACCCAGGCAGCTGAAGATGGCTTTGGTTTGTGTGCACTGCAGTGTCTCACGGATCCAAGTTAGGTACCCTGCATGTAGCCTTTATTTTGAGGCCAGGTCCATTTGGTATAGGTTTCCCAGAAGTGTTTCAGTGTACCTGACCCAGGATGAAGGCTGTCCAGGCCCTTCCTGTTGTGTCTCACGTCTGTATACCTAATGTGAGGGGACGTGGGTGGTGAAGAGAATTTGCAGGGAGTGTCTCAGGGCAGCCTGTCCAGCAGAGCCTGTGTCACAGCCGCATTCTTGCCTTGCGTTCTCGCTCTTACTGAGCTTTACCTTTGCGTGCTCTGAATTTTGGAGAACTGTATCATCTGGATTTACTTGCTGTAGTGTAACTGGCCAAGTCTGTGTGGGTAGTAATCTATGGACTCCTTAAAACAACAGACTTTTTTTTTTCAAATGGTAAGTAAAGTACTATGGGAACCATCAGTTTAATTCTGTAGGTAGAAGTGAATGTTTTGTAGTTTTCAAATCCTGGATGAACTGGATTCAAATTATTGAAGGAGGTATTTGTTAACCCTTCTGTTTGAATTAGGTACAACAGGGTGCTCTCAGTCAGTTCTGCTTTCTTTGACCTGTTGTGTAATATGTTTATTCCCTGAACTAAGCTTGCGAACGTCCCCATCATTTCTTAAAAACTGAATACCGCATCTTTCTATCTTAAAACGTTGTGAGTTTCAAAATTTGAGAGATTCTATGAAAGATTATAAATTAATTGTGAGGCATCCTTGGGAAGTTTACTCCTTTTTAAAATGTGTATCCTGATGTAGCTGAGAATATCGTGTAGAAGCGCTTTTCTAGTTCTCTGAACTCATCTCTACCTAAACCTTTTACTTTAGTTAGATCTTTACCTAGTACTTCTAATTGTATGCAGGGTTAGAATCTTGAACTGCTTATAATACATTTAGAAAAGGTTACTAGTTGCTGGTATGTTGAAACAGTTTGAACATTTGAAATTTATTAAATATACACTGGGGTTTTTTACATTGTATTTAGTAGATACTTTTAAATGTTTCTTTGTTTTGAAGATTTGAGCCTTGCTCGAATTCGCTTTTAGACATCACCCTCATTAAGCTGATCCATAATGCTAATAATATTCAGACTTCTACTCAAAATCTATTTCTTCTGTGATGCCTGTCAATAATTCGCCATCGTAAAAGCTGGATAAGATGTCACTTAGCAATAGCTGTGCCAGTGATGAAGTAATTTCTTTTTATTCATGTTTTAGTCCTTATGGACATAATCCATAGTCAGTAATACTGACACACACTGTCTGCTCCCATAATCTCTGAGTAACTATATCTACAAAAACCACATTGTTTCTTTTTGTTCCCATTCCCAAAATAATTGTAGGGAAGAGAATTAGTGTCAGAAGACTTGGTTCTGATTTTGCACCAGGGTGAGCATGGGTTAACTTTGCATGATGGTCATCAGCCTGGGATGCTTAGATTTCGCAGAGGTGTTCAGTCATGCCTCTTGCTGGTGCGTTGCTATTCCCTTGGTACTTTCCCGAGTCTCCCTTCAAGCAGAAGGGGAGCTCTACTGAGAGCTTCGTGTGCTGTAGCTATTTTAATTTTACCGACATAATGTGATATTATTATCCAGCAGGAAATGGAGCTTCCTACTGTGAAGTCAAGACTATCCAATATTTTAGGAATGCTTTCTAACCTTCTTTCCAGCATCAGGGAGATTAGTGTGTCAAATAGCCCTGTCCTGCACTATCCCCACCCCTCTACCCCTTCAGGAAAAAAATTTACAAACTTGCTTTAGATGTCCTGACTGGTGAAATGTAAGATAATTTTTATTCTATTCAGATATTAATTGTTTCTTAAGTCCAGGGTGGCTTCTAGACGAGGGCCGTAACAATGCTGAAATTTTAAAACTCCTTCTTCAAGAAAAGACACTTAACTACAGAGAACATTTTGAAAAGTAAAAATATTCTTAGTAGAACAACCCTCCCCCCAAAATGAAACAAACAAACAACAAAAAAAGATTCAAGTAAGAGCAGTTTAACTGCAAAAACTGGAGCAGATCATCTATGTTCATCTATGAATATGATCCTACATGTGGGCAGATTTTAGGTATATTCTGTGAAGTTAATTTACATGTTAATGCAAATATTTTGGGATTTTTTTTGCCTTATTAATAAGGAAGGATGGAATTGGCATATCTGATCAGCACTGATGTCCCAAGTTTTAATTTGCGGTATTTTAAAAATACTGGAACTATTAAAGATTAATCTCAGTTTTTCTGGAAATTACCACTAGATCAGGAATTATAGAAGTTCATTTTAATAAAGCATATATTCACTCTGAGCATGTTGTCAAGTCTGTAACCTGTATTTTTTTTTTCCACTGCAGAAACAGGCTAGAAATGAGGCAGAACAAGTGCAAGTCTTGCAGCCCCTCTCTGAGACAGAAAACATGGAAATGTCTCTTGCTGCAGAGTTTTGTTTGCAGTGCAAAACTGGTGCCTCTAGGGAGGATGCTGATGCTCCTTAGCCTGACAGTGTGACAAACACTTCATCCTTATGTCCTGTGTTACAGGGCCGTCTGCTACCAGATAATATTTTTTTTCACACATATTTTACCTGTTTTATCTAGAAAAGAGAAATTCAATAACGGAGTTGTATGCATTGGTATGCATTAGACAAGGGGAATTTGTAGCCCAAACCTCTGATTTTTTTCCACAGCCTTGTTTCTTGATTGCTCTCTTTTTGTGAGAGTTCAGAACATGCAGGCCGTGTGCCTTAAAGCAGGCCATTTCCCGAATCTCTTCTTATTCCTTAATTTTGTATTGCTGAAACTTTGCATGTAATTAGTATTTGGATCTCCTACATATGGCTGCAATCTCCTCCTGTATCTACAGAACTAGATATTTATAGCAAATCCGCCTAAATGTATTATTCCAGTGGTGAGAAACTGACTCAGTGCACATTGTGATTCTTCCTGCGCCTACGTCGGTGACCAACTGTTGAGTTTTGGCATGCGTTGCATTCCTGGGTGTGGTTGTAGGACAATCCAAGATAACCTCAGTTGGCTTTGTTACAGCAGCTCGTTGCATTTCAGAAGTTCATGTTAGAGGCTATCAAAGCATTTAATTCCAGACTCTGAAGTTATTCTGTCACCTTCAGCTTTAGTTCTTTTTTGTAAGATTCAAGGGAGAGAGAAGTTATATGACTAATAAGGAAGGCCTGGTGTAGTTCACAAACTCAATACATATTGAATACATACATTTTTAAAATATTGAGTCATGGGAATAAAAATTTCTGTAGTTGTGGTGGCTTGTCAGTTTTAGGGTTTGCAATCCTGGGTATGCTGAATTTCATCCTGTTCTTTCTGCTGTAGTTTCATGGTTAAGGAGGTTTCATCTTGGCTGCAGTGTTTAATCTTGAGAAGCTTCTAAAATGCAAGTTAATGGACCAAGGCAGGACTCACCCTCGAATTAAGCTTGACTACAGAAGGATCAAGTACAGTAAAGAAAATGAGGACTGAACATGGAAAAACCCACAGTAGCTGTCAGACATGATGCATGGACTGCAACCCCCTCTTGTGACAAGGAACTTCCAATAGGCAACGTGAATATGAGTGTACTGGAAACTGTTGTCACTTAATAACGTTGGCATTGCTCAAACTCAAGACTGGGGGAGTTTTGTCGGCTTGTGTAGTCAGACAC
The DNA here is from genome assembly GCF_001715985.3 of Manacus vitellinus. Lineage (NCBI taxonomy): Eukaryota > Metazoa > Chordata > Aves > Passeriformes > Pipridae > Manacus > Manacus vitellinus. The sequence goes on from NW_021940750.1 coordinate 6,576,438, forward strand.
TGTGTACTTTATAAAAATGTTTCTGTATAATCTCTATATAAACAATGCTGGTGGTGAACTTCCAGTGGTTTCACAACAGAGAGAGGTGGAAAAGGAGAACCTGATTTTTGCGAATGTGGCCCCTTTCTTCGTAGAGTATTTTCTTATAGACTGTGAGGGAACAATAAGAATATAAGAATTCTAAATTTGTTAAAATACTTCATCTCTCCTTAATAAAAAAGGAGTGATTAAATTAGGCTGCCCTTAGAAATGATTGTGTTATTACTTTTGCAACCTTAGTTATTGAAAAGATTGAGTATGATAACTGAAGAACATGCTATTGCATTGATAATTGATCTTTTTGGGTGATATTTATGAGTTTATCAACTTTGCCTGACCACTGCAAAATATCAGTTGGGTGTTACTCTTAAATGTGCTTAGTGTGAACTTTGAGGAAGGGTGGTTTGTGGCTTCCAACAGTACTTTTTGAGGCATGTGATTCAAATGCCTGTAGACACTTGATTAATTTTACTGTCATGAGTCTTAGTTGGCCAGAGAAACATATGTAATAGCTACTTGGCTTTTTCTCCTCCTGGTTTATATAAGTTCTGTGATGTCGCCCTTTCTGAGTAGGAATCCAACTTCTAAAGTCTCACTCTTGGCAAAGCTGTGTATTTATGCTTGTATTCAGAAGGGAAGGGTTTGTATGAATGCATCTCTATCTACAGTGGTTAAACTGCTATGGATGTCGAAAGAAACCTCTTCTAGCAGATGAGGAGTTCTGTAGTTCTTGTCTGAGAACACTCTCCTTTTCCAAAAAATAATACCAGCAGAGGAGACCACTGCCTTTATGTCATGCTAGCAGTTTGTTTGGTGTGATGTGTGCAGCTCCAGAAAGCTGCAGGTAAGGTGCTGTGTAGGTGATATCAGGAGGTGAAGTTTGAGCTGGGAAGATAGACAACAAACCATAAGCAGTAGAATAACAGCTCTGTAATAAAGATAATTGCAGTGTACCTAGTAGATGATCAGCCTTTGGAATTAAATCTGACCTTTAAGAAGTAATGTGAGGTACTTAACACCCAGCAAGTGCTAGAAAATGTAAGTAGGGAGACCCAACACATTCTGATGTAGGCAACCTTTGGTTTGGTAGTGCTTTGTTGATACATTTTTGTAAGACACTAGTTGCCATCAGTTAACCAGGAGTGAAGATTGCTAAAGCTGCTGGAAAAGTGGTGCAGTTTGAGTGGACTTCCTAAGTTCTGCCATGTGGACCGATATTTTCTGGCCAAGTGAAACATATGACTTTGGTAATGTCAAAGGGACATAAGCAGGGGTTGTGGTCAAGATCCACTCTTGTGGAATTTGCCAGCAAGAAGGAATTATGACAATTCCTTCGGAAATCTGATTTTCCTAGAGTGGAATAAGCTCACTTTCTACCTCAATACAGTACCTGTGTCACCAACTCACTATTTTTTTGCCTTCCTTATAAGTTCTGTTTCTGTGAATGTAGTAAATAAGGTGAAGGTTAATGTACATAGAGGAATTGTAATTAAGGAATGTATAATTGATTCGCTGTGAAGAAAGGTGGTGTTGTCTCCTATATAATTTTTGACATTCTAAATGGTGTTATCCACATTGTCAATGTTGTATATGCTGCCTATTGTGTAAGGGAAAACTACACATTGTGTAAGGATTTACTTTTTAAAAGTTTTCTGGACCGTCCTTTTCACTGAGTCCCTGTCATGCCTGCCCTGCTGCTGGGTGCCAGCTGTTACATTGCAGGTGTTTTTAGTCTGCCTTCCTCTTCATCCTGTCTTCTGCTGCCAAGCTCTGTTGCCACCCCAGGAGGCAGCTGTCTTTTGTGGAGGTAAGGTGATGTTCTCTGTACCAAGACGGCTACACAAGGCACATTATTTCATCTGTCAACCTGGGCAGCAGCAGCGGCACAATTTCCTACTTGCCTGGGCTGTAGAGCTCATATTGCTTCTATGTCAAGCTCATCCATAACAGGAGTGAAATTTGTTGCTTGCCACTGTGACCCTCCATCGGCAAGCAACACACAATATGGCCGTGGTAGAATCTGAATATATTATCCAGAGGAAACTCGTTTGAGTGATGCCTTGGTTACTTTGGTCTGCCACTTGCTCTGTGCTGTGTCTGGTTTTTGAGGAGTGACTGGTAGCAGTGTGCTTTGCTGTAGATGTAGAAAGGCTGCCAATGGGTGCAAGATTTCAGGGTCCTTGGGTGATATTTCTGTCTGTGCTGAGCTTGAAGCTTCATTGATTGCTCTGATGGACATGAGAATGAAAACAATTTTTCCTTCTTATTTCCTGTTTGACTTTTCTTGGTCTTTTGCCAAGCAATTTAAAGTTGGAAAGATGACAGCTAGTCTATGATTCAAGAGGCTATTGCAGCTGTGTGGTTTTCCAGCATGTGTTACTTATGGGCAGTGCACTTTTTGGAACTCTCTGCCACCGAACTGTATGTGTTGCAGTACATCATTGTAGCTGCTTTACTGTAGTCGACAACATTTCATTTAGAAAGGTGAGAGACATCTGTGGATTTCACAGATCCAGCCTAGCTGAGGTCATTCAGTCAGACTGGTGTGTTCGTGAGGACTGCTGGCAGCACTGGAGCTGCTGAATTGCCACTGTTTTTGGCAGCCCTGCCTGTACTCCTGTACTGACTCCTGGGCAGCCTGATCTCCCTCTGGGAGAACATGACTGGCTATGTAGCTGTGGGATATGTTTAACTTTCTGAAGGAGATGGAAGCATTATCCCATGTGTGATACACAGCATCCTACTTTGCTTAAGATCAAGACAGGAGTGAGAAAGGTCATTTCTATACCAATAAGAAAACGACTTATATCTGTAGTTCAGAGTGATATTAATATTGGACTTTATTCCTGAGTTTGAACAGCTGTGACAAAAAAGCCAAATGCTCAGTTTGTTCGAATAATGAATATCTTTGTCTTTTTCTCCATGTCTCAGCTGCCCCCTTATTCTAAATAAAGTTAATAGGTGCTCAATTGCAGACAATATGCAATATTTCTGTAGCTCTTAGCGGTCCTAGCTGATGAAATGTGCTTTACTGGTGGCTTGAGATATTTCTGAGTTAATTCAGCAGATATCGCTTTTGTAATAAAAGGCACTTTTTCATGCTCTTTTGCTGTTTTTCTTAAATGTACCATTTATTTACAGATCAGGGCTAAAATAAATGAAGTAATTTAGAATCAGTTAGGTGGCAGAACTGTTCATAGCAACGGTGAAACAGGAGTTTTGTGAATGTGAGTATTTTTGGGATTTTGGTATTCATGGAAATAGGTGAAAGTTTTAGCTCTTTGTATAGATAAACTGGGACCCTGAAAGGCAACACTAACATTTTGAGATGCACGTCTAAACCTTGTCTTTTGCATTGGTCAACTATTAAAGTGCAGTTGGATAAATTTCATCTCAGTAATAGGTGTTCTGTGTCTTATTGCACTAAGAACACTTTTGGTCTTAATTTCTAGATTCTGCAGACAATTTCAGTGGAATGCACATTCTGGCCTTTTCTTAATGTTGATTTTGGGACGTGATACAACTTGTGAAGAAAACACACATTCAAAGGCTCATTCTGGCTTTTAATGCATGTTTGGTTTTTTGTAGCAGAAGGTCTGTGCTGATCTTGAAAGAGATAATAAAACCTGTATGCTAACAATTGAAATTCATGGGTAAGAGAAAGCTAACAGAAAAAAGTTGAATTAAGATCCCAATATTTTATCACGAGGAAAGTGGTAGAGTAAGACTGAATCCATTATACCCTAAGCCAAAGAGTGGCTTGTGTTCTGAACTACCATAGATTTAATTTTGACTAGGGGATAAAATGCTGATGTGAGTGCTTGTAGTGTATTTGGTAGGTAAAGCAGTTCTACAAGTTTAGAGCAGTCTGTCTCAGGTAGTGAAATGAGATTTTACCCCACCCTGGAATGTTATATTGGACTAACTGGTTTAAATATTGCTTATAGGCTGAAATTAAGATCTCACTGTGGTCTCAGAAAACCAAATATGTTGACTAGATTGTTAGAGAATTGAACATATTGCTTCCATATTTTGATTAATATTTTGATTAAAAAAATCTTCATTATCATTAAGGAATTTTGTAATGATTAATTACAAATTGATTTTAGGTGAAAAGGGTAGAAACTATCTCTTTGGATACCTACAGAGTTATTTAGTTAGAAAAATATATTTTCATTGTTAGGTATACTTAAAGTGGGTTTGTATAACTGAGCTGTGTTTTCTCTTCACTGAGTTTAATGGGAGTATAAATAACCAGTTTGGAGAGGGACCCCTGGATTTATAGATGTCTCAAGCTTTATGTGATAATTCTCACCGAGCATGTAATTGTGGATTCATAATACATTATTGCTGATTATCAATAACGTGTTACTAATTTTAGTGATCATCGTGAAATCTGGTAATTTCTGTGAAAGGAAATGTCTCAGAGATTACTCTCAGTGTTTAAAAAAACAGTGCCTGTGAGTTTAAGTAGCAATAGCAGTTAAATTCCTATCTCCTGTCTCCATAAAGACCAACTTTGTGAGGATTACTATCCTCACAAGCAAAAGGCTTTAAATGCCAAGTGATAGGAAGAGGGAGTGGGGAGGGAAGTATGCATCTGTTTATAACAGCTAGTGTTAAAAATGTGACTTGGAGTTCTTCCAAAAAATCGAAAACCTTAAATGCAGTATGATTGATTTGTCTTTTTATCCCTTAATTTTTTTTGACCAGTAAAATCTACCACCCAAATCCTCCCCAGTTCGACTGAGGAAAATCCAGCCTTGACTGGAGTTGTTGCAAATCAGTATAATGGTGTAATAATTCCAGATTGTGGCATTGTTCTTTAAAAGAAACACTTGAAATAATCTAAAAATCCATTGTCTTTTTAGGTACAGGGAGAAAAGGACATAAGTTCTCAGATGAAACCTTTTATAGCCCCTATTGGACTTGACCTTATCATCTCTCTTTTTTTTTCAGCCCATAGCTTCATATTTTTTATAACCATGGAATCAAGGTTATAGTTTCAAGCGAGAAGGATTTTGAGAGAGGGATTTTTAAGAAAACTATTATTGCAGAACCTGAGGGGGAAAAAACCAAAACGTAAGTCACCAAGTCATTGTATTCTTGCTATTGTTGTATGAACTTCATGTTCTGATAACTGATTCTACCATACTTGGGTTTGGGATTCTTTTTGCACAAAATTACACAGATCAGGATTTTATTAAGGTAAATGCTTATAAAACATATTTCTTCAGTTATGTTGCTATATGTAATTTTCAAAATCACTAAGTGTGCCACGGAAGTTGTGCTTGGATCTTAAGGCTTTTCAATAAGCAGACACAGGAACCATTAGGCATGAAATGAGGTTTTACTTATGTTTAATCATAAGGAGTGCTAGTTGTCTCTATACAAAATTGTACCAGAAAGCTGGAATTGTGTTAGAATACCCTATTTAGAGACCTCTCATAGGGACTATGGTAACAGATTCCTTAGATGTTGTGTGAATTCTTCTGTGGGTGATGAAACATGTGGCTTGTATTAGCACCCTAGAGAGGGTGCAAAATATTTTTTAAGGTATTTAACTGGTGAGGGAATTCAGAAAACATTGCATCCTGTGTGCTTAAAAGAATTTATAGCTTGTATCTGTCTGGCTTTGTTAAGCTAGCTTCTGATTTGATTATGTTTGTGTAAAAGGGATTTGGGAAATAATCATGCTGGTTCCTTGTAATATTTTGTAAAGAGTTATTATGAGAAAAGAGTTATGGAAAACTCAAAACTTGCACTTGGACAGGTGTACAAATGTTAATTTTAATTCCTAATATAATAAATAAGATTTGTGTGAAGAAAAATTTATGTTCTTACAAGTCAACCATAGTTGCTATGGTGGACACAAGAGTGGGTCCTGTAAGAAGATTCTGCCCATGTTTATGTGAACTTTTTGTGTTGTTAGGCTTAATAAGGGATGATCAAATGATTTTCTGATATTCTGACAGCCAGAAAAAGTTGCTGCATCTTTCCTCTAGGCTCATTTTTATGAACAAAACCTGCCATTTCCCACAAAAGCATGTTGCAAAGCCTTCAGAATTTCACTTTGAGTTATAAATTAATATTAAAATGCCTTTTGTGACACCCTCCTTCTCTGCATTGGCTGCAGTCAAAAGTGTGGTTGATTTAGCGTGAACAAGCTGAGGAAAATGCACAGATAAAAGGACCTTAATTATATTTATCTAACTGTTGGAGGATGGGAGCGATTGAAGTGTCTTGGACTGCCATGTAACAGCTGCCAGGCAGTGACTGACTGAAGTGCTTGGGCCCACTGCAGTAGTGGTATAACAAGGAGTCACCCATCATTCTGTGAATGACAAACTTTGTGGCAGTTCAGGCTAACTTTCATTTTGTAGTTGAGATTGACTAGTGCACCCATGGGTTGTTGCCACAGTAATTCACATTTTGTGAGCTATCTGGAATATACGAATTCATTTCATTTGAATGTCTTGAGCTACAGAAACTTCTCCTTCTGTGGGTTTGGGAAAGGGAGATCCTTGCCACCTGTAGTGAGCCAGCTCTTGGTGGTCCAGACGTAGCTGTGAGCTAACAACTCTGCTGTGGTGCTGTGACAGCTGCGACATGGGGGTTTGGGCAGCTGAATTGGCTGTGAAGAGAAACCAGCTTGTGAGTTGTACTGGTTCACAACAAAGGCTCCATAGCACGGTAATTCTCTTGATACGGTGTTGGATCCCAAGGAAGAATAGAAGGTTAAGGCAGACATGAAGTAAGACTTCACAGCTGGTCAGATTGGACTGGGTGATTTCCTGAATGGAAGGCTGCACCTCCACTATGGCCTTCGGAAGTTTTGATCAAATAATTAAACTCTGTGTGTGTGTTTTTTAATCCCTTTTTATTTTTAGTTTGTAAAATTTCCCAGAGCTAGAAATTGTACAAGTTAGTTCTGTATCATGAGGAAATATCTTTTTATTGAAACCTGGGCTGCTGGAGAATTCTATTGTTTTTTGTTGTTTCTACAACATAAGAATTGGAAAATCGTAATTTAATTTTCTAACATGTGTGATACTATAGTTTTTCTGTCTTTCCCCACTAGCAAATTACTTTTCTGAGGCGAAGACTTTTGATGTATCTAATCTGTCCTTGAACAGAAGGTGTTGATATAGCCCTTGCTATCCTTGTTACCTTTCTGCGCCTCTCAGGTATTGGCTTTGGTCGATCAAGGGACATATTTTTCTGCTCTTTCAGCCCTTTTTGTACTTTCTTCAATATCTAATTTCATTTCAAAATTCAGCATGTATTTGCAAGGATACCTTTTAAACTGAGATGTTCGTGTTTGAAAACCATTGAGTTGTCTGATATGTATCTGCCCTTAATGTAAATGATTCACTTGGAAATGATGTGCCTTGATTAGTTAAAATTCTTCACATGTGTGCAGATGAGCTACAAAGCAAAATGACTTGAACATCTTTCCACAAGGCATGGCTAGTGTTTCTTTGCTAAACATTTACTTATTTTCAGTTATTATAGATAATATAGTTCAATTAGCTTTGTATCACATAAAGTGTTTAGGAGACCTGCTTTACACTGGTGACTGACAGTCTGCAGGTATTTTTAGGGTGAACCTACAAAACAAGAGGATTACTGCCTTATATATCTGCACTTAAACCTCTTAGCATATTCTATAGGACGTAGTCAGAGCTTGTAGTTGCTGTGGTGTCCGATGAATTGGTACATTTGCTTTAGAATAGTTATTGATGGAGATAATGAGTCTTGCTTGCTTTCGTTTGCTGAACTTCACAGGTTTGTGAGAGGCAAATTATTTCTCTTACAACTGCTGGAACCAGCATTGCATATCTTTAGGAATAACTTCTGCCTTGCAATGATCAAACTTGTATTTTTGTGAGAGTTTAAGAGTCTGAGTGTTTGCTGTGGTGGTATTTCTGTTACATAACATTGTGGAATACTGAGTACTGTATTTAATTGATGCAATCTGGGGCTATTTATGTTTGAAAAGTCTAGCTTATTTTACGAAATCCTAGAGGATAGGGCCTCTAGTAGCTGAATGTTTTAGCCCCAGAGTTGTTAACAGTGTATTGCAGTACAGCTCATTATTTCATTTCCTGGTATTTCATAAGCTGTCTGCAATTTTTGTTTAACTCTGGCTTTTGCCAGTAAGATGTTGCTGTCATAACATTGTTTTTTCCTCTCCTTCCACCCTCATCCATGGTACAAATAGACTTGTTAAAGTGCTCTGGAAACAGCTGTGGTGTGCTCTCATGATACCTTTGCTCAGCAATGAGACAGCAAGATATGTGATGGGTTTGAGAGGATGGTTAGTACCTCACAGCTTATGATGACAATGCATCACGATTTCTAAAAATGCTGTCAGAGACATAATTGTCACAGCTCTGACCTCTTTGGTCTTATATAAATATTTTGAGGTTTCAATTTCTGTTGTGTTTTCAAAGAATGATCTAAATATTACTTTCACTGCTGGAAGGTGAGTTTTCTACATCTGGTATATTTGTTTCAGTAGCCTTTTAATTATGTATCCAATACTTTGTTTATCTCCAAAAGGAAAATCCCCTTAATTTGAATTCTAAATAATAATGATAACAACAACAAAATGTATTTATTCACTCAACAAATGAAGAAATGCTTCATCTTTATGCATATTTTGATGTCTTAGAATGCTTACTTGTAGTGTTGTATTATTAGATCATAATTGGGTAATGAAAGGGTAAATGGGTTGGAAAGCCATGTGGTGAATAATGTGGTTAGTCATACTGGATTGTGAAAGCAGGACTGTTAACGTTTTAGTGAGCATGCTCATATGGTTACATGCCTTCATTTGCTTCAGTGTGACAGTGCTGGATTTAATTAGATTTTATGGGATCTAAACTTACAAAAAGGCTCAAAGTTCTGCATTCAAAATCTGACACGTGAGGTGACCTTTTCTTCCTTAGAAGATAAGGGTACTCTGTGTTCTTGTGCTGGTGAATAATTGCAGAGAAGCTGTTGCAGGGCAATTGCAGCAAGTTTTGGCTAACCTTTGCAGTAGGCTTGGAGAGATCGGACATTACATGTTTTTGTACTGTGTAAGTGGGAGAGGAGGGGAGGCCGTTTGTTTAGCAGCAATGCTTAAAAAGGATTTTTCAGAAAAGTAAAACTCCATTCTGGCAGCTTCATAATAGACAGGGACAGACTATTTACCTTGGCAGCAATCGACTTGCTTTCTTAGCCTGCCTCTTTGTTGTAAATGAAATGTTCTTACATTGTCCTCTTAAATTTAGGGATTCAAACTGTACATTAGAAAGCAAAATAGATCTAAATGTTTTGAACTGCTTCTTTCTTATTTGTGCTTGTACTGCAGGTAGGCCTGCCAAACCCAAATATCATCCCAAGAAAATGACCTGAAACAAGCATATTTCCTTGCTGATGTCCTAGTGTCCTGGTTATAGCCAAGACCTACAATAACGCTGAAGTGTCAGCAGGGAACTGACTTTTATAGGAAAAAGAAATGTGGAATACTCCTCTGGAATACAGAAGTGTGGACTGTGTGCATTTCCTGATGCAGACCCTTATGGATTTTGTAATAAGATTCAAATTTTGATAATGCTCAAAAGATAGCTGTTAACCATTAGCCTGTGAGCAGGTGTGACCAGGTTGTACTTGCACAACAACTCAGAGCCACCGAGTTTTCTAAGGATACAGGTCTTCACAGCCATGCAGAGGAATGTTTTCTGAAGTGTTTTCCTGGTAAGGAGGTTAGAGCAACACGTTTTTTCAATGAAATTAAGATAATTTGCATGTCTTCTTAGGTCTGAAGTATCAGGTAGCTTTGGCAGGAAAAATGCATCTTGATTCAGAAACCTTTGATGTCGAAAAATGCCTGGTATTTGTTATGCAAAATCCACATTAGAGGTGGATGATCTTGCTCTAGGTTTTAGGCTCTTTTTGGCTTGTTCCTTCATCAATGTTAGGTGCATTTCACTGGGGAAGAGCACATGGGAGCTGATAGCTGTGCATTTGCTTATACTTCACCTGTGTGTGTCCAGCAGGCAATAGAGGTGTGAATGAGGCTTCTTTGTTGTTTTTTTTTTTTTAATTACTTAATCTGATAGTAACATGTTAATTGAATTAGTTTTCTGATGGAGGTTTGTAAATTTTAGAATGATCCCTATAACATATTGTTCTTAAAACTATATTTCCCTGCTGTTTGAAATGCACACTTCTAGGAATTTGATTCAAGTGTCAATACTACTGCTGGTGGTTCAGGCTTGCAAGAGGACTTTGTACTATAAATGAGGAGGATGGAACCCCGGGGAGGGGGGAACGGGGAGGCGGGTGTTCCCTCCTGCCCCCAGGTACTCTGTATTTGTTGCAGGCAGAGGGTACTTTGCCCTTATTTGACCCATGACTTTCTTTTTTCTAAATTAGTAAAGTAAATAGGAAGCAGTATTAAATTCTGAAAGAAAACAAAAGTAATCTCAAACCCTTTGAATGTTTTTTAAAAAACTGGCTGAAGACTAAATACTAGTTTTTGTCCTTTTCCATTGCAAACAGAAAAGATAACAGATAATTGAAAGCAGATTAAATAACCTTTGTGAAGGCTAGAGTTCAGAAGCAAGATTAAAAAATGGGTTTGTGCTGTTTCTTTGTCCTCGGTGTTGAAACTGTAAGTGGTTGCTTAGGGTGAAATATGTAGTATGCCCTGGCTTAAAATCTAAGCACTTAAATTTATGGATACAATTCAGGTACTCATATTGTCCTTCTGCCCTGCCGATTCTATAGCTTGGATCCCCTTGTAGCTGCAACTGCTATACAAAAAACATTCATGCAAAATCTAAATGAATGGCTTACCTAAAGGTAAGGGGAAACATGGGTAAACTGTTGCAAGGCAAGCTGAGCTCCAAATTTGCATCATCAGCAGCTTTCACCTGATCTAACTTCAGTTAATATGAAAGTTTACCCATCTCTCATTGAAGGGTAAATTGTTGGCTTGTGCTTACTGAAGGGTAAAAGTGAACACACTTGCACAGCAGAGCAGCTAGCAAGACATGAATTAACATGCTGGTTTATCTTGCAGTCATTTGTTCTGCAGCCATAACCTGACGATGCATAAGCCAATGAAGCCAAGGGTGCTTCAACATGCATTTTTATCCGTGGCAATGTTGTTTCTGTCTCTGTTTCTGACAACCCTGCCCCTGAGCTGTCAGTGGACTGATACAGGTGTAAATGGTAGCTTTTCTGCTGGTCAAAAGAATAATAGTGCTAAAGCTCTCCTTAAATTGGCTTAGGAGTTCTGTTTCCAAAATATAACAATTTGCATAAAAATAAATGGCAACAGAAATTTTAAAATTCACTTGTCTTTTTAATGCCTTTTGTAGGTGCTTGTATGGTGCTTTGGGAACTAAAGGTTCAGTCTCATATTGTAATCTCTTGGATTGCAATCTCTTGGATTGCAAAAGTGATGAAGGTCTTCATGTTGTGTAGATGGTTTGGTTTTGTTTTGTTTTTTTTTTCTCCAGTGGACGTGACCATTCAAATATTGAGCCGTTCTGCAGTAAGCTGCCTGTTAGAGATAACCTTGAAATGTACCAGGACCCAAAGTGGCTCTGTTTCCTCTTTTCTCCAGAAGATCTCAGTGCTTTCAGTCTTTATTAGCAGTTTGTCTCTGATGTAATGTTATGTTTTGTGATTTAATTAAATTTTGAGTTCCCTGTCTTGGCTTCTCACCAGGTTTATCTTCAAATACTGTTTTTCCATTGTCGTCTCACTCTCTGGGTCCACGCTGAATTTGTAAAAGTGAAAAGGAAATAGTAGTTTTGGTGGTTTGATTTGTTTCTTCTTGGGTGATTTTAAAATACTTTTAATTAGAGGACAGAACTGAGTTGCTAAATATAAAAATGTCAGAGACAGATAACTTTCATTTTACATAATCCCAAAACAGTATAGAACTTTGTACAGTATCAGTGATGCTGTCTGTTTAGTAGAAAATAGCCTGATAGCTTGTTGCAGCCTAGGCTGGTGTCTGTTGTGTTAGCAAGCATGCTATGCTTGTATGGAAATGCAAAGAATTCAAGTAGAAAACTGTCACTCATCTTTCTTTAGAGCGCAGGGGTTTTGAGCTCCAGACAAAATTAGTAAAAATTTCAGCTCCTAAATTATAGCAAGTCATGTGCTTCTCTTCTAAATCCTCAAATACTCAACCTGTGTGAATTGTTCTACTTAACACTTTCCCATCAGATGACAGTTCTAGTAATATGGGGCAGACATGCATGTTATCAGCAAATTAGGTGCTTGTAGGACAGACTGCTTTGCAGCCTACTCATAAGTCTTTGCATTTCAGAAAACTCAAGTGTGGGCATTGGAGAGAGGTCACTGATTGCCTGACCAGAAATTAATTTTGCTATTTGTCAGCTTTTCTATCAAATAGAATAAGCTATTTTTCAATTGCTTGTTGCCAGTGTGACCTCAGAATTAGAACATGAAGGAAAATGGGTTTGTTTTTCATTGAAAGGGAAATACTTTGGGCAAAATGCCACTTCAGCTTCTCATAGAAAGTGTAGTTGAGAAACTCCTATTCTCATCCTCCCCTGTGGATTGAGGTTCCTGGTCAGAATAAATGACTGATAAGGCACCAGTCTCATGGGCAAAAGCAATGCCCAGGAGGGAGAAGTCCTACAGAATGCTCACATAAGCAAATGTTATGATAAGACAATTAGACTGTGGTTTTTCACAGGCGATGCAGTGGCTGTGTGCTGTTTTCAGTTCCTGTTTCATTGTTCACTGAAGTTTTCTAGGCTCAGAGTTACCTTGAAATTTGAAACTGGTACATTAGTCTTACTGCATCTGACTGTATTGGTTTAAGGGTCTGTTACCCCTTTTGGCAGAATGGAGTATCCGTGCCCATTTCTCACTCTCCGAGTGCAGGGTCAGGCAGCTGGGCTGCAGGCCATGCACTGGCCACACTCCTATGCTCTTCACTGAAGCAGCTGGAGCAGCAGTTTTGCTCATCATGCTGTGGCACTGCCAGTCTGCAGCAGGGGCAAGAGTGTGTGTCTGTCCTTGTGAGCTGCAGGACGTGTATAATGTGTTCTGTTTCCTTTAGACTGAGTGGTGCCTAGACTCCTCCATCTGCAGTTTGTAGAGCAAAATACATAACTATATTGCTATAATGCCTCTCTAAGCCTTAATGGAGAATAAATCTTTGCAACTCCTCTTAAAACTTAGAGAATTGGCTTTGCAAGTTCAAAGATTTTAAAATGGTTCTTGGCTTGTAAAATAAAGAAACCGTGTTTATAGAGGAGTGTTGTGGTTTAGCCCCAGATGGCGACTAAGCCTCACACAAGTGTTTGCTCATTTGCCATGATGGGATGGGGGAGAGAATCAGAAGAGCAAAAGTGAGAAAAGTTGAGATAAAGGCAGTTTAATAGGTAAAACAAAAGCTAAAAAAAAAAGGCAAGCAAAGAGAAAAAAGAATTCATTCACTGCTTCCCATGGGCAGACCAGGTGTTCAGCAATCCCCAGGAAAGCAGGGCTCCATCACATGTAATGGACAAACACCATTGCTCCAAACGTCCCCGCTTCCTTCTTTCTTCCCCCAACTTTTACATGTTGAGCATGATGCCATATGGTATGGAATATCTCTGTGGTCAGCTGGAATCAGCTGTCCCAGCTGTGTCCCCTCACAACTTTTTGTGCCCTGCAGCCCATTCAATGGTAGGGTGGGGTGAGAAGCAGAAAAGACCTTGATTCAGTATAAACACTCTTTAGCAACAACTAAAACATCAGTGTGTTATCAACATTATTCTCAGCCTAAATCCAAAACACAGCACTATACCAGCTACTAGGAAGAAAATTAACTCTGTCCCAGCTGAAAGCAGGAGAGAGCTGCTGCTTCAGCTTGTTCAGTGGTAAGAAATGTGCATGGTTTTTATTTTGCACATATGTTCTAATCTCTGAATCTGCCTAAGTAAATTCAAGAAAATATTTTAGGTTACTAGTAATGTCAGGCATTTTGCAACTATGAAGGAATGAAGTTAACACTTCTTTATAATTAGATAATTTTGATTGAGAATCCTTGAGCAACTTCCTATCCCTGCCCTTACACTGAATATTGAGTCTTTTTATTAGTAGTAATTTCTCCAATAGTGTCTTGGCTAATTGTAGTTTGAATCCAATAAGGATGAGCATGTCTGAAGTACAGACTGACTTGTATATAGACATTGATACATAAGAGAATAGCATATAAAAAGCTTCGAATTCTAGGCTTTGGAAGTGTGATTACAGAACTGTTTTCCCCTTTTGAAGAAATTCATTTCTCATTTGAATGTAAGAACTTCTACCAGTAGACTAAGCAAGGGCTGGGCTGTTCCACTCAGTAAAAGCATGAAACTATCTCTCATACTTAAAGAACAGCAGAAGCACCTAATTTAGGAGCAGTTTTAGAGCTATGAATCCTTGCCTTGCATGAGTGCCCTGTAAGCTTGTGCTACTGTTGTCCTGCTTGGTTGCTTTAGGTAGGTGTTCAAATTTGGGGAGACAGGTTTTCATGCTCATCACTCTTTAGAGCCTCTCCTTCGTCTATTTTAGGTAACCTTATGCTCCCAGTAATAGTTATTTCTTGGTCTAATGTTTCAGTTGCTGTGGAAAGTTACATAAATAATGTGGATTTGTTTTTTCTGCTTTGAAGTGAATACCTGACTTTTCTCTGAATCCTTGTTCAAAATATTCTCCTTTCACAGGTACTTCTGTTCATCTTTGCAAAAGCTCAGATTTTTCACAGGGACATTTGTCATGATAGTGATTGACCCGAAGTGGCTAAATAAATGTGTGTTTGGTACCTATTGGCAGTATTCTTTTTTTTCTTCTTCTAGGACGTGAAAATCTGAGAAATGAACAAATTACGGCAAAGCTTTAGGAGAAAGAAAGATGTCTATGTCCCAGAGGCCAGCAGGCCCCATCAGTGGCAGACTGATGAAGAAGGCGTTCGTACTGGCAAGTGTAGTTTTCCTGTCAAGGTAAGAGTTTCTGCCTTTCTTTCGGGTATCCATGAGGTACTCTTGCCGTGAATTATAATTTGGGTTTTTTTTGGCAAGCATAACCAGCAGCATGCTTCGTTACACTCCTGTTTTACAGTCAGCTCTCATTGCAAAGGATATGGCTTTTTTATTAAAACCCGGTGACTCGTGTAACAAGTGCCTCGGAAAATCAGTGTGAGATATCCTACATCATTATCTAGTTGAAATAAATCAGGTAGCTAGGCAGAGGAATAATACAATATTTGTCTTCATTTTTCTGGAAGAGCAGAAATGATAGACCTCTTGAACTGCATGGAAGGGTACTCAGTTCTCTAAGTTGAAAGTGTAGTTGCAATTACGGTTTGACTTGTAAGGTAAGTGGTGAGTTGTGATTGGAAAGCAGTCCTTCCTCTTGAGAAGTGGAAACATTGTCAAGTAACACCTGGAGTTTTGACCAGTGCATGAGGTTAGAAGGACTTGCTAACTTCTGAGAATGCCTTCTGTGCTACAATTTTGTGTGTATTTATTTTACAGACTGTTAATACACGTGAAACTGAAATTACCTTTTAGAATTCTGATAACTTCTTCCAGATTATGAGAGTATTATAAATAGGTATTTTCTTTTCTTTGTCCAATTCTGCTTCCCCCCCTTTTTCAGAAACTGTATTTTAATATTTTAGAATAATATTTACTATTAATACTTAAGAAATACCATAATAGAAATGAGTATAAAATTTAAGGTGTCCTGTTGCATATACTCCCCTTGTAATCAAAAGCTTTTTCCTAAAGGTACGCTAATACTAGATCTACAATAAATTGGAAACAGATGACACTTGGGGAAAGCTAATGGATTAAATATGTATGTACAAGAAACACAGTCTATGGTTCTGATGCCTAAGGACCTTTTATTAATTTTTAGCTTTATTATGCTTAAAGTAATTCTGTCTGATAGTTAAACATGTGATGTTGCTAGGTGGAACTCTTGAAACCGACTGTTTCATATTTTTGTGAAGCTGTGGATTTGTGCAGATATATAGTAAAGTTTGAAGTAACTTTCACATTAGGTTATGCTCTATTGTAGTTGCTTTTACATATACTCAAGTGTGTACAACATTTCTCGTATATTGTGATTGCTTGCTGATTTGTCTTTGTCTTGTGTTATTTTTCTGCTAAAAGGAAGGAACTGTAATTTAATGCTAAACAGAGATGGTGTTTTGCCAAAGCTTTGAAAGTAACTGCTCTGTGGAAGCTCAAACTTAGATTAAGGTTTAACACAGTCTAGGAGAGAAAAGAGTTGTAAGTTTGAGGATGGTTATTTTTTCATAATTTAGGCATTATACAGGGTGAAAAGCAACGTGCTCAATTTCTAGGCATTAAGTTTTATTCAAACTTTTTCAATCCTTTACTGAACACAAAGAGTGTGAACTGCTGCTTACTGTTTAAAGACTGACTTTTTTTAAAACTCTCAGTCAGGACTTGCACTTCTAATGACAAATGCTTCCTGTATTAAATAAAGCATTCATCTATTCTGGGCACATGTACCCAAAGTCAAAAAAAGGTTTTGAGCTATTCTGTGCTGAAAAGGCATAGAAATGGATGAATCTTTGCATCCTGTCATCATAATGGGACTTATTTACACTTATTAGTCCACTTTTAGTTGGAATTCACTGAATTAATTTAATTTGTTCTTTGGAAAAAATACTCTAAGCTGAACACATCTCTACATACGTTTCTTGGTTTGGTCAAAATGGTAAACTGTTAATATTTAAAGAATTTGCAATTACATGAAAACTTAAATTCAGAACAATTTGATATTAAGAGGCATTATACCTTATTTGATTAGAATTTATCATCCAAAATACTGTGCCTTGATATGGACAAAGTGGAAATTTTTATTAGGCTTGAGAGGCAAAGTGGGTGTTAACTGGTGTTTAATAGATACAGGCAGGAAGTATGCCATTGTGAGTGAACGAGATAAACCACATGTAGAGTCATCGGTTTAGTGGGTGGCACTATATTTTGCTCACAGAAAGAATAGAACTTTGTCCTATTGAAGAAGAGTATCCTGTTACGCTGTTCTTGGGTATTTTTTTTAAATTCATACATTCCAGGAAAAGTATGCCGTCTCCTGTGTCCTTAAGTGTCTGATGGGGTGACTTTTCTTCCTGATGCTCCTCAATGAAGCAGGATAAACTGAGATATTTTGGGGGAAATGGTTAATGAATAGGAGTGCATTCAAATCTGAAAGATGGTGAAAATGCCTTAATTTTCTTCAAGTTCCTCAGTGGGAATTCTAGAGTGGTCTGTTGCCTGTAATGTAGCTGCTCAACCACAGTTTAATAGTTTCGGGGTGGTGTAAGTCTGTCCTTATTCATTATGAACTGCTTTGCCCACTCCCTAAAAATCATCATCTGTAAGTCTTTGGAGCTCAAAGTGTAACTGAGTGGCAAGACCAGAGTGTGGCTTTTGCAGGGATTATGAAAATTTTACCTGTGCTCAGTGAAGACCTGAGAATTGTTAATAAATATTCTGCAGCTGTCTGTAAGGTTTTCTGTTTGAAAGTAAAGTACACGAAACTAATGTAGTAGTGGCTGTGCATGTTTCTCCTAATGCTGCTATTTTATTTAGGTAAGACTAATATTCTCTTCTTTTTTTTTTATTTTTTTCCTCGAGAGAGAGGAGACTTGTGCAAGTGTTAGGGAAAATTTGCTCTCAGTTTCTCTTGTAAAAGAAAAAGACCAAGATATATGTCACTCTCTTAAGTTGGTTTGTGTTTTAACTTCTTGCCTTTGGGCATTTATATTTTGCCGAGAGCTGGGATATTTGTAGAGTGCTAGCGCAGATTTATCCTTTTCTAGACATTACAGAACATGTGGAAGCACTTTGAAAGTCATGTTGCAAATAGGATTTCATCCTGCCTCCAGGCTTCACTCCATTAGTGTTGGACAGGGTCTCCAGTAGCTTTGAGGATACTGTACTGCAAGCACATTTAATGTTATTGAAAGGTTTTCTATGTTGGCATGGTTCTTGAAGCTCTTCCTGTGCGATGTCCACACTGATCCTTATTGTTAAAGTCCTTAAGTGTACTGATCCTTATTGTTAAAGTCCTTAAGTGTACTGTTGAATTTTGAACAAATCTGATAAACCTATGGATTGCCTTTGTTTTGGTAGAGAAGATGCTCTGTGGAAAGTGTTGGTAAAACCTATCATGTTGTTGCTTTAAAATTCGGGGGAGTGGTTTGATGCATGGTTGGTTCTTTCCAGTGCTGTGCTCATAAATTTGGAGATGGTGATAATCATGGGTGTGTACTGTTACTTTAAGACAATGACACTCTTTTTAAACTCTGTTTAACAGTCTGTTTTTCCACTAGTTGGTGAGGCTGTGTTACGTGTAACCAGCTACTGATCATATTTTCTCAGTGATCTTCATGTGTGTTGAGGTATTTGCAGATAGTTGTTCTCTGTGTTGGAATTCTGACCATACTTGTGGTGGTAACCTGACACATTCAAAGTAGGGCTGTGCAATGGCTACTGACTTTCCTGTAATGTTCTTCTGTGTAAACTACTTCGAATGCACGTTGAAAGATGCTGGAGTGTATGACTGAATGGGTTTTTTGCACTCCACTGCATCAGCAGAGACAGGTGCCTGTCTGTCAGCAAAGGTATGAAAAAGATGTGTTTAGAAAAATGTGAATTGCAGACTTTTGCTATTCCAGTGGGAACCTAAATGGTGTTGCTCTCCTAACTTCAGTGGTGTTGGAAGCATGATACATTGCAGCTTTTATAGATGTACAACAAGAGTTGCCCTGTTATTAAGTGGGGCACTGGTACATCTGCTGGAAAATCTGTGCAGAAGAGTATTTTCAGGGGGAAATTCTTTTTTCCACTGTCCTAACAAACTGAAAAGTAAATACTGTGTTTCAGTAGCGAATCCTTCCTCTGAGAGAAAAACTATGCCAGATACATGCAAGACATAGGGGCCTTAGATGAAGACATTGGATTTTAAACTATTCAGAAGTGTATTATTCTAACAGACATTACAGCTGTGCTTATCAGTGCTATAATTTATTTCTACACAACTGTATACATCACAATTGCAAAAAAATTGAAGTTCATTGACATACACATTTTCAAATTTGCTTTCTTGCTCCAGACACTACCTCACTGAGAACATGCAGCTGTTCTATGTTATAATGACTAAAATATTTGACACTAGGGCTTCTTTTGTCTGAAATGCCTTTTCGAGTGTCCCTCTGGGTAAGTGGTTTTCATTCATACAAATGTACTTTAGAGTAACTGGCCTGTGAAATTTATATCAGAAAAATTAGGTCATTTCCTCCTACCTAACAGAACTAAACAAACCAAACATTTGCAAATTCTTAGTGGTTCTAACCAACTGGACATGTTAAACAGAATATTAACAGCTGATTGTTGTGGTTGTAGAAGACACAACAATTGTGTGCATTTTGGATAACTTAATTACTGTCACTGTCATGTTTTTGGTGGTCGGTCTCCTTTGACCTTAAGGTATCTAAAACTGCTGTTGCCTATAGCCTGCAAGTTTACTTGTGTTTTTTTATTCTGTTTATTCCAACTGAAAGACTAGGTATATCAGTGAAAAAAGCCCATGTGGGAGAGTTACAAACCACATTTCTATCTCTGAAGTCCAGGGTTTTCTTCTGAGTGCCTGCTGTCACTCAAGTTAGCCTTTCCACTGGATCTTGATTTCTGTGTTAGTGTTGATAAATAAAAATTGTATGGATAGAGTTGTACTTCCGCATATAAAAGAATTGACTTTTCAGAGCAAATACTCTTCCACTGTTTCCTATGTAAGCCTTGCTTTGGTAGGAGATGTCTGTAAGGCACTGTGTTACCCTGTTTTCAAGCAGAGACAGAAGAAAAGGGACCAACTGGCACTGAGACATGGGAGTATGCTCACTGGGACCTGTGAGTGTCAGTTCTCATCCCTGGGGTCCCTGGGATGATCCAACAGTGTGTTATGTCTTTAAGCCATATGTGGCTCTGCTGAAACCACTATCTGTAGGAGATAGACCATTTCTTTCACTTTGCTTTGTGCTCTCACACCACTCATAGCTTCCCAATTGTCTTCTTTAGTTTGGGAATTTGCATATTGGACTTCATTGCTTAACGTCAAATTTATAAATCTCACATTTAAAATTACCTCTTACTTTTGATAAGTTTATAAATACAACTTGCATGCCATTCTGTTCCACCAGGTCAGAAAGACTGGTGCCAGCACAGGTAGCTGTGGCTTTTGTTCTGTGCCTTAAGTGCACTTCTACTTTGAAATAATAGTAGCTGTGGAAGGATTTACCAGCATGTTGATACTGAAGTGCCTTTAAGTTAGGCATGTGATATTTTTGACTGTAAAAGCTTGAGATACTTGAATAGTCTTTGGAAACTATGTTAAGTATTTTTAAGAAGTTAATGTGACAAATCTGCTGATTTCTGAAATGTTGCACAGCCTTACACATTAAACACTAGAAATCCCTACCTCTGAAGGCACGAACTGATGTTAGCAATGAACAATGACCGTTCTGTTGAATGCTAACCCTCAGCAAGCAATGGTACATTTTAAAATCCTGCAGCATATAACATCACAGGAAAAAGGCTTGAAGACAGGTAATTATAAAAGAATGGTGACTGTAATGGAAGGTGTGATGCTTGCCTACAATATATTCCTATGCATTTTTGTCACAATTAAAAGGAATGTAACGCAATCCCTAATGTTTAAACGTTTCACTCTCGTGTCCAATCCTTAGTTTTGTTTGAAGAGCCTTGCAAACAAGGAATTTTAAATGAAGCTTCTAGCTCAGTTTTAAAATCCTTCTGTCTTTGGCCAAGGTCAAATTCTGAAATAGTTTCATAAACTTCAAGTTGTTTTAAAGATGACAGTTAACATTTAGAGCCATAAAAATGGTTTGGATGTCCTCGCAGAAATATTCATTTTAAATGTAATTTAGGTGTTGGAAATCAAAGTTCTCATTGGGTTATACTTTTTAATTCTGTTTTTTAAAATTAGGGGATCTCCAGTGTCATACATGGAAACTGATTTTTTTGCAGGACTTGAAGAAAAGGTACAGACTGACTACACCTGTGCAGTCTGTGTATGAAACTTGGTGCTATCAACACTTGATTTTCTTCTATTTTTTCTTTTATTTTTTAAGAGAAAGTTTTAAATTTATTTAAGAATGTTGAATTCCAGGAAAAGTAGGAATTGTGCATCAGAGCAAGCAATGAAAAAACGAAGTCTGACAGTACATGTGTGAAGCTGGGAAGGGGCTAGGAGAAAACCTCATCAAGGGAAATTTAGGATAGGCATTAGCAGTAACAACTTGGCAAAATAACGTTCCGTTCTAACAGTGAGGCATATAAACTACAGAGTAGAAGGTGCAGCCTATTGATCTCCAGTTACAGAAATGTCATAATCCTTCAAGGCTGAATGCTCTGATGTAGATGTGGAAGTAGATCCTGCCCTGAGGCAAATGCTGTCCTACATAACCTCCTGAGTTCCTTCTCTGCCTCATTTTAGGGATTGGTAAGAATATGAAGAATATAGCATTTGTATATCCTGTATTGAACTTTGGTACCTCATCTTCAATATTCCTAATGGGAAATGTTTGTTATTCCCTCACAGTGTTGTTTCTGTTCACAATGATAAATGTCACGTGAGAATCAGTAAGTGAAATGCACAGGTGCATTAGGTGGATGTGAAGTGAAAGACACAAAGAACTGCTGGTATGGATACTGCTTTAGATTCTTTTGATCCACACTATTCATAGACACTTAGCAGGCTTAGGCTGCTACAGCTCCTTTTTGGGGGTGTTTAACAGGTTGATGAGATGTTTTGATTTCTAGTGATGTGCATAGCATCCTAACTAACCTATAGCTTTGAGTAGTCAAAATTAAACCTTGTTGAGGCTTAATCATAGAATTTCTGTTGTCTAAGCAAACATCTGTTTCAAACTGATAAATTAAAAAAGACAGGAGCATGGGTGTGAGAGGAGGGAAATAAAGTGTTCAACATTGGAATGTAAATCTTACAGAAGTGAGCAGAAAAGTAGCTCAGCTTTAAGACGTATCCAGGGTTTCTGGATTTAAGCTTATGTCTAGTTGCAAGACAGCATTTCACTGTGAAACTTTGGAGCTCAGGCTTTAAATCTTGAGCAATGCCAATCCCAGAAGCATATCTATACAGATGTCAAGTAGTCAATCTTACTGTTGCAACTAATACCCCAGAACTTACAAAGAGGAAGAAAGAGGAATGTTGCTGCCTCTAGGAAAAGTACCAAGGAATGCTGGTGTGCTCTTCTCTGTGGCAGCTAGTTTCCTAGCACAGGACACCTTGGACAAGACTTCAAGTTAACTCTTTTTCTGTGTCCGTCTAGTTTCAAATGTAATCCGAAGAACCTAATCTGTTATTGCAAAGTAAACAGCACGTGTGAACATCTGCTGATACAGAGGGAATGCCCAATTATTTGTGTAGCTGAGTCGGTTTCAAAGAAAGATTGTAATAGCATATTACCAGACTTGAAACAAAAGTGTCATGAGTGAGTTGTCTAGGTAGAAGGAGCTCTGGTGAAGGATCTTTTTGCCAGCTGTTATTGTTGAACTTTGAAATTTTGAAAACTGAGTCAATCAGTATTTGTGAAAGAAATGAAAATAAACAAAGAAAATGAGGACGTTATTTCTTGTACTAGGACAGAGATGGTAGATCTGTTTTGTTTCTCATCAGCAATGTTTCTGACCTGATATATGACCCCTTGATGTTTTATAGGAGCTATTTCAGTAGCATATATTTGGGGGATGACAGTAGGACTGACAGCTTCACCACAAACACTTAATATGGTAACTTGAGTTGTTCATTTTTAGATGAAGTTGAAAAAAGTTTAAAATGTTGAAAAAGAATAAAGTTTCTCAAGCATTTTTCAAGTTGTAAGGATGTTTTGCTATGTGACTTGTTCTTCTGTCGATTGCTTTCTGTTTAACTTGAGATACCAAAAACTACCATCAGTGAAAGAGAACATAAAAATCAGAGGTGAAGAGGGAAAGTTTTTTGATTTTTTTGTTTAATTTGCTATACCATCATCCTTTTTGTTTTCTGAAAATGTTAATATAAGCAGTACTTCTGTTTAGTAATGTTTGCATTAAGAGCTTCTCTAACAGCCCCTGAAAGTATTTTATTTGGATTAGAGCTTTTATGTTATGTTACTTTGTATGTGGATTCTGTCCACAAGGATTTTAGCTTTCTGTAAAAGCATTGGTGGTTAATTTCTGGTATAACGATTAAATCTCTTACAGAACATCTTATGTCCGAGAATTGCTGATGTCATGACTATCATTCATTGGTTGCTATGGAAATTAAGTATGAGTGCATTCAATATTAATACTGCATTCCTGCTATGTGCACTTTCCTGATGGAAAAGTACTCGCTTTCTCCAGGAACACTAGCTGCAGCAATCCCTGTGACAAGAAATGCTCTTGGCAGACATATCCGGGGTACCCTCTTCCCTACTGTTCTCGAAGTCATCATCCACCACAGTATGGCTTAGGCAGTTCACATTGATTTTTGTGTACGCAGTTGTTGTGTGTCCCAGCCCTTGAGTGTGTTTGTGATAATGTGCTGTCATAGATTTGCAGATTCACTTACATAGGGCGAGCCCAGGCACTTCAACAGTATGTTTCTTCTCCTTTAGTTTGAAAGGGAAGTTGCTTTAAGAGATCCTGAAAGGTTGTTTATACCAGTGTGGGATTTGTGTTTCTGCTTTTTAAAGTGGTTTCCAGGTAATCTCTTAACTGTAGTGGAACAACAGAATTTAACAATGGTTTATTTTTCCTAAGTCCTGAATTCTGGTGTTTAAGTTTAATTTCAGACTCTTAACTAGTAGCTGTATTTCCTTTATTAAAAATTTTGAAATGTCACTTTTAAAATGCTGTTGCCTTAATAAGTTGAGCCAATATTTCAAATATAAGGCTGGGTTGTGATATAGTTACAGTTCGATACTTCTGTGTATATGTAAGCATACCAGAAAAGGTCTCAGTCTTTGAAGCAGTTTTTTGCCAATTTTCTTAAGGAAATATTTAGTTTTTTGATTATGTCCCATTAAAAGTCAGATAAATATTGTAGCATTGGTTAAATACAGCAGCCACGTGTATCTGCTCTCAGCCTGGCAGGGGAAAAAGTTTTTTAGAAATAAGCTTGAAGATTTTGAAGGAGGCCTACTGCTTAAGGGACACTTGGCTAAAAGGAGAAGAGGCCCACAGCGTTCTGATTATACAGCTGAAATTTATTTTTACAAGAAAGAAACTTAAAAGTAAATTGGCATATATAAGGACTTAATGTACCACCACCCCATCCTAGAAAAAGGAAAAAAACAAAGCAGGAAAAAATTCGAAATTGCCTGTAAAATATGCAAGGCCACTGATAACAATGAGCTTCTGGTTTCTGCAAAAATGGTGCAATGGCAAAAAGAAGGTTTTTTTTGATGGAGGACTGAAAGTGTAATGTGTAAATGCAAACAAAGCAGCTTTTGTCCTCCATATAATAAAGAAGTATTGTGTGACAGTGTAATTTCTTTTATAATTCAGAATTGATTGATGGTCAATGAGGTCTGTGGATTGTAGCCTCTTGGTGTGGGTAGATGCACTTGATATGTGTAATAATGTTCCCATTCACTGGGGTGGAAGCAGTGTTTGAAAACTGCAACTAAACTTGCTGTCTCCAGCACCAGTGGCATGACTGATTGCTGAAAGTTGGAGCATGGGACTTGAATAGAGGTTTGGCAACACAGGGGAAAATGGTTGTCTGTTTTGGAGTGTGATATGAGGCAATATTTACTCTGCTCTGTTTCTCCCTTTTCCAACCAAAAGGCAGGTTGCCAAGAACGGGGACTGAATGGTTTGGATCTTCAGTTAAAAACATTTCGTCTGCACCGGAGTAAATGAGATGTGCAGATAGCTCAGGAAATCTGAAAGTTGTCTTCTATTTGAATGATACTTAGTGGTTGTGCAAACTAGATGGCTCATTCCCTACATGTATTTTTTTTCTGTCCAGTAGAAACTTCAGTCTTATTCTGTCTGTATCACTCTATATCACTCTCTTTTTAAAGAGAAGTTACTAAACCCAAAACTTTCTCATGACAAGTATCTACAATGACAGAATTTCTGCATTTCTGGACTCTGGAATTTCCAGAGGAGTCATGGCACAACTGAATATCCATCTATGACAGTTGTTAATATACATACGTACTTCCAGACACATAGTAATTACATCTTTAGCTGTTACTATTTGTGTATTCTTAGGATTAAAATGTTCTAGTTTGTGTTTTGGAGAAATCAAGATATTGTGCAAGAGTTCCGCAAGCTCAGCTGAGGGAGTACAGTTGCTGCTTTGGCAGCTCCAGCATTCAATTGTAAGGCTTCAGCCTCACAGAGCTCATTTTCAAAAAGCTCTAAAGTGTCAGATCTCTTTTATTTACCTTCTAGTGTCTATGCAATTTATTTTTCAAGTTGTTCTCCAGCTGTGAGGGCTGGTTTAAATGAAATTCTCATAGAATTGTTCCATCCACATTTAACTCTGAAGAAAACGCTACATAGTGAGATTTAATGTTAAAGCCCTCTGTCACTTAAGATATTTAAACCTTTCAGCAGTTTAATGATATATAGAGTCTCCTTCTGGAGCACCTTACCTTGCATGAAAAGACCTCAACTTTCCAATTTCTGTTAAATCTTTAAAACAGTCTTGATTTTGTCCATGTAGTTGAATCTATTATGTTAATTTAAGACTGCTTCAGTATGGTGCTAACGAGTGAAATATTTTTGTTCATCTAGCTAAGTATGGTATCCTAATTAATGAAACAAAATCTAGGAGATTTCAGGTAACTCATGATAGAATATTCTGTTATTGAGTGGGACGTGTCAATAGATTATTAAACCTAGGTCACTACTGCATTACACGACACAAGTATTGGTTCTTATATTTTAAAACCACTTATTCACTCTCTAGCTAGCCTAGAATATAAATGCTGAATTGCATACAATTCACGTAAATCAGGGAAAGTTTTCTCTGACCTATAGCTCTTATTACAAAACTTCAGAAAGCTTTTAATAGTTTTGTTCAGGAGTTAAGTACTTTGAATAAGTATATGAATTTTTCTGAGAGAACATTTCCTTCCCCTGTCAAAAAGAACTATGATTGGAAAAGGTAAGGAAATTGGAAAAGTTAGAGCTAAAAGTTCCAGAAAGTTACAGAATGTAGAATTAAACTATCCCAGACACTACACTCTGATGTATTTCCTGCAATTGCTTTCTCTATAGGCTAATATTGTTCTGGGTTGTAAATTTGAAAGCTTTGAAACTTAAAGTTTCTATTCAGTGTTATTTTACTGGGGTTTTTTTTTGGTTTTGTTTTTGGTTTTTAAGTAGTGCTTGGTAAGATGAATATGCGTTTTTGAAATCTGCATATTTAAAAAACAAGTTAAAAAAAGTTTTAAAAAATCAAACTCCAACCTTTTTGTAAGAATGATGAATGTCTCTGTGTCCACTTAACAGCTTGTTGGTTCAATGAAGATAAACAATTTTGGTTTACAATTTAAAAAAAGGTAGGATAGAGGGGAAGGGAACAGGGAAAGATTTTTTTTTTTTCTGTTTGCAACATTGAAATTTCTTGTATTTGGACATGAACATTCGAATATATTTATTCATCTTACCGTGTAGTGTAACTCAGGTTTTGATAGTAAATATATTTATCATTATTCAAAACTAAGTTATTCACCATCATCCCTATATTGTTGTAAAATTTTCATGCTATGCTGGTAAAAGAAAAGACTGAAGCTCATTCTGAATAAGCAGGAAAATACAGTTTTCAGTACTTTTCAATTTCATATTTTCCCCTGAGTAAGGGAAGTCTGCCTTTCCCTCAAAATTCCTAGTTGTATTATGCTTTTCTGCTGGTGCTGGTGCACCACATTATATACACAGTCAAACCCTCAAATGCAGGTCTCAAAAGAAGGCTGGCAAAGTGCTGTTAGTGTCTGTCATCTCAGCTGTACTGAGATGAATTCAGAGCTTGGATTCATCAAACCCCTGGGAGTTTAAGGAACTAGTATTAAGCTTTTCTCTCCCTACTCTCTTTCCTGCAGTACTTGGGACATGTCGAAGTGGATGAATCCAGAGGAATGCATATCTGTGAAGATGCTGTGAAGAGACTGAAATCTGTATGTATATTTTTTTCATGACAAAGTTGGCTTTGGGGCTGTGAGTGTTACTGGAAAAGGTCTGTTCAGCAGCAGTGCCCCAGCTAAGGACTGAACTTTTGACCCATGTTAGGAGAACAGTTGGCTGGTTTGGGACCACTGCTGCAGTTAGGGGGACATGCTAATCTGATGATGAGAGGGAGAGTTACAACTGTTCTTTCTACTTGCAGAAACTATTTGCAAAACAAATGTGTAAATTCTCTGTGACCTTTCAGGCTAAGTTGGTACCCACATGGGACTTGAACCATTGTTTTTTAACAGCTTTCTCCCTCTCTCTCTTTTCTTCTCCCCCTCTCTCTCTTTCCCCTCTGTTGCCTGCCACTTTAATAGTGACTTAATTCACCATTATTATACAAAATATTACTTGTTTTAGGCTGCTTTTTTGTAATGCACTGCAACATTGTAGTCATGCATGAAATAATCTGGCTTGCATCTGCTCAAAGTGGCCTGAAGGCTGCCTAATTCTGATATGTCATAAGTGGGCTGCTCTTAGTTTGGCTTCTGTGAACGTTTGCTCCTGTAAATGGCACTCGTTCAAAGCTCTTTGTAGTTCTGTGGCTCATTTGAAGAGGTCTTGTCATCTCTTTCCTGAAGTAATAATACCACAAAATCCTGCGGAAATAGCAAACTCTAGAAAGGCAGGGATCAGTCTATCAAGGAACTGAGGCTATAACATCATTGAAAAGAACAGGAGAAAGGACATTAAAAATTTGAATTTTGAATGGAGATGGAGAACTGCAATCCTTGTCATCATTTCTCTTACATGTTTTAGCTATATATTCTTCAGTGTGCCTTCAGTGGAAGAAACTCTTGTATCCTTGCAGCTCAACAAAATCACTGGAAGTCCATCAAACACTTCTACTGCACTTTTGCTAACTTAAAATATCTGCTATTGGACGTCCCTTTTTTTTCCTCGCCAAATCTGAGAGCTCAAATGGCTTCCATCTAGACCTGTTCTTCCCTTCTTTCTAGCACACAGTGGAAGATTATAGGTTATCTTTTCTGCCTTCTGTTGTGCTGTAAAGTTTCTGAATTGGTTTAATGCTCTGATTAAAATCAAGTCTTTTCATTCTTTTCTCTCTCAGCTAATGTATAGCAACCTGCTAAAGACGCATCCCATCTGTTCCCATTCAGTCCACAGTGATTGGGGACTGATTTTTATTAAAAAGGGCCACACAAATATAAATTAATTTCTTTGTTTTCTGGATTTAGTTTATGTACCTAAAAGTGCAAATACTGACCACATAATGAATTGCATCCGTTTTTGTCCTTTTTTGGTTTTTGTTCTCTCAGAATACTTTCTGTTAGCAAACAAATACCACTGCAGTATCTACGTTGTGGAACTTCTCTCCTTCTCTTCCCTAGGGAGCTATGCTGTGAAGTAGCTGTTTTCTAGTTATAAAAATCTTACAAGTCCACAAGTCAGTTAAGAGTAGCTAAGCTTATAATTAATGAGACATAGTAAAAGCATAGCACCCAATTTCTTCTAGAATCTGGATAATTCCAGGATTATGGTTCTTGATCACATGAATTATTGATTCAAATGTCAGACTTGGATATCTAACTTTTACAGTGCATTCCCTGGAAATAAATAGTTTAATTTCTCTATTCTGTGCTATGTCATTAGTCCACATTGTCGATGGTGTGAATTCTACCCATTCTCCTAAATTAAACATTTTTCTTCAGATAATTTTGATTTTTTTTCTGCAGTTTGAAGTTTTTGATGTCTGTATATAAACTGAACAGAAGCTCACATCTCTTACAATTGCTATTTACATTGTCTCCTTTGTCAGTGTTGGAAGTTGAGAAGTAGAGGTGAAATTCACTTTGGGCCCCAAGAGGAAGATTCATGTTACTGAAAGTACTTTATATGTGCTGTAGTTGCTAGACTCCATCAGATCCAAGGTTCATTTGGAGCTGTTCACTGCAATTCAAGCCATGCCCCTCTCCCCAGCATGTAGTTTTTAAACCAGAGGCATTTCTTTAGGACACCACTATTGCTGAAAGCTCTTTTCTGTACAATATGCTCTCTTAATTTAGCAGAAGCCAAACACTGGGTAATGTTTCAGCATGCAAGGAATGTGGTAAGAAAACAGTTTGTTCTTCTGATAGTCTCTTTCTTTCACACTACTTAGTTATTTTAGTGGGCTTTCTCTTGATTTTGAAAGAATTACAAGTTTAAGGTGCAGTGCTCTCATACTGAAAGACTAGCTTAAGGGAAATTGGACTTCACTTTTTGTATGCTTAAACTACATCGAAATGTATCTCAGCTACTTCAGTCTTTCTTTTTTTCTCTGCAGGTAAGGTGTAGGTTTTTTAAATCCAGTCAATAAAAATGAGAATTGTTGAAATACTTGTGTCTTGTAGCTTTTAATAATTAAGTTCTGTCTGTCTTTACTTATTTTAATAGATATATTTTTCCCTCTTAATTCTTGCTCTACAACAGTTGGCAATTCATTTGGGGAACTGAAGGCTGTTCTTTTATAGTGCTGACTTCTGGATTTTAAAAAAAATTAATGGGATTTGTCAAGAATATAGAACAGTGTTAATCAGTTTAATTACTGCTTTGCTTTTTGAAAGAAAATATGCAAACAAATCTCTCTGTCTCTTTATCATGTGTAATAACCTTTCAGGGATTTTTTTATTACCTGTTCCTTTTATGTGGCATAATTATTTTTGAGTATTGCGTCTTGCAGAACCTGAAACCAGTTAATGGGTGAACATCTTATTCAGACATTGTTTAATTGACAACTGAGTAAAAGAAGCCACTTTAAGCTCGAGAATCCCTCATCCATGCTTGTATTCTGTTGTTACAGTTTTGTAGCTCTGAAACTGCACACCAAAAATACATAATTTTCTGTCAGATGAAATGGCACTACAGTCTCATTAATAGATTAGAAATCCATGTATTCAGCTATTAGTCTATTATTAACATGGGTTTATATTATCAATGGAGCTTGCATTTTTCCCTTAAAAGGGTATTACCAATGTAGCTTACATTTTTCCCTTAGTAGGGATATATTGCTAACTCTGTATACATTTCCTGTCTGGTAAGGTCCTTGTAGTTGGACACTAAGCTCTAAATGGTTTCTTCATAACCATTTAACTGAGTTAAAAATATTTAGTAACTTTAAGGGCCTTGTAAGTGTGTTCGACTCAGGTGTGGTAACATCATATAAAGACAAAAGTATACTCTCTCATGTCATATTTTTATTTTAAATCAGCTTTAGCTTGTAGTATGGTTTCTAACTTGCCACTTTTTGTTTTAAATGATGCATTTGTTTTAATATATGTTCTTGTTTTAGCAGGTAAAGAGGCATAATTTAATATTTTAAAATATGCATTAGTTATCTCTAAACTACATTAACTTAGTGTTGTTTAAACCCCATTTTGCATGATGCCTTTTCCATTAACCTTGTCTAGTTTATTTAAAAAAAAAAATCTTGTTTAACAAGCATTTTGCTGAGAGTAAAATTAACCATCACCTAAAAATGAGGTAGCTTCTGGTGAATCTCTTTAGCTTTTGCTGTCTTTAAAAAGCTGTTATTTAGTGTAACGCAATAGTCATTGCTCAACTTGGCAGCAGCATCCAACCCCTTCTCATTATGTACACTACATTGTGATTAATCCATTAGTTCCCCTCCTAGTGTTCAGCACATCCTGTCCAAATACAGAACCGTTCCTGCCTCCAAAAATTCTTAAGCTTTTCAGCTGACTGAACTTGAAGATGTTCTTTATGAGTTGACATGAATGTTGCAGATACTTGGTAAAACATGCCGTAGAAGGACATGGGGCAGAGAGGCACACAGCAGCAGAGGCCAGGAAATGCAAAGTCGAGATTGACACTCCCTTCTTAACTTTGTGTTTCCTGGCTTTTGTTGACTTGCGTCAGAACCATAGCTTTGTTTTAAATATAACCTTGTTTATCAATCAATTCTGGAGACACTGCCTCAGGATATTTGTGATAATATTTTTAATATAATATTATCAGTGATCAACAGGTTGGAATTGCACAGTGTAAATGTGGGGTCAGGAGCTGTCACAGAGATGCTCCCTGTCTCATCTGCAATTCTCCACCTCCTCTTCATTACTATTATACAAAAGCTTTCTTAGAAGTGAAACAGTTTGAAAAGATAGCAGGAACAGCTCTATGCTTCATGTCAGCTTCCCTCAAACGTGGAGCAGCATGTGGCTGTGCTCACAGAGCACCGGGCCTGGGGAAGTGTTCTCTCAGCCAATCGGTTCAGATCTTCTAGTTTAATTTCCACAATCTGATAACAAAATAAAGCTGGTAAACTAAACTGCATGCAGATTTGCTTAAAATTGCTTGCTGCCCTTTTCTTAATGCAAACATAGCAAGCAGTATAATCGCTTCCAGGCTGAAGAAATTTAGGAAGTTGTAATTCAGCCCTTGGTATCTTTGCACTTGTCTGTCTTTCCCCTGTCTGAGCTGACTTGAAAGACTGTTCAGCCTATCCATTCAGAGTTGTAGAACGAATAACTAGTATTTGTATAAATATTACATAAAGTCTTGGAAGGCTTTAGAGAAAGAGGAAGGGCTCTCATTTGTGTTTTAGTTTTACCACAAGGTAACATGAAATTCTTCATTCTTCGATGAGGACTGCATAAGACGTGAAGCGTAAGAGTAGTGTGTAAACCAGAGCAACAAATAAAAGGACTAAAATGAAACAGTATTTACCCTTGCTTTATAACAGCCATACGTGCTTCTCCAGCTTACAGAGCATTTGCGTGGGAAAGAGCGATCAATACAGAGCAAACTTGACTGCAGTTCTGGAGTTAGAACTCTGCATTTCACAAGAGCTCATACAGTATTTTAATTGTTTAACCACTGTGTCTGCTGCCAAGTTTGGTTTATAACCTAACTAAAAGGGACTAAACAAGGGAGAGCGAAAATAAAGTAACCACTTTGCATGAAATTGGGGCTGAGGTTTTCTTCTTTCCACCAATTTCAGGGCAGTAGCTTGTTAGAATTGTGTGTGTGCCCTTTGATCTGCATTTTCATGGGATTATTTTCACATTTGCCTGTCGCACCTTCTCATGGATAACTCTAAAACCCCCTTCCTTTCCCTCCAAACCCTATTCTTGTGTGTGCTTGTTGGTTTGAAAACCCTGGGACATTTTAGCTACCTACAGTAATAGCGCTCGACTTGTCCCCCCTGTTCCTCCAGGAAAGGAAGTTCTTCAAAGGCTTCTTTGGAAAAGTAAGTTTAATGCCTTGTTTGTGCTTGCACTATAAGGAGTTACATCCCTGGTATAGCACTGTTGAGAGTTCCCAAATCCATTTCAGAATATTTACTTCTAAAACAGACTTGGGTTCAAAGTAAGAATATGGTCTAAAAAGTAACCTGAAACAGAAACTTAAATCTCTATGAACTGTATTGGAGATCCAATGTTCTGAAGTGATTTGGTCTTCCTGAAAAAAAATTAAAATTTTCCTTTTAAACCCTTAAACTTATGCCAACCTACATCACCTGGGCAAATACCTACAGAACAGTTGAGGTCTGTGCCTTGTAAGTGCTTCGTTCTCAGCTTCCTGACACCATGAGTTGGTCCTCAAATGTTAGCACTGGGAGAAAGCAGTGTGCCATCTCTTTAAACCTTCCTTTTTTGAGGACAGTCCTATTTCAAAGGTATATGGAGATGAGACCAGGCATTTACCTACTATGTTCCCTAATTT
Source organism: Manacus vitellinus (assembly GCF_001715985.3). Classification (NCBI taxonomy): domain Eukaryota; kingdom Metazoa; phylum Chordata; class Aves; order Passeriformes; family Pipridae; genus Manacus; species Manacus vitellinus. Next base: position 6,609,464 of record NW_021940750.1, read on the forward strand.
CAACTCAGTTTACAGTTTCTGTCATTGCTCTTGTTTTCACGAGGACAGTGTCTTATACAAGAAGAGAAGCAACTCTTTGTCCTTATTAAGAATGTGCTTTACTGTTGTCTGGGTGGTTTTATTCCTGCTGTCTACATCTCCACGAGGCAGAAAGACCGCTCTCTCTTTTCCCTCTCATCTCTTTCCTCCCTCTGTGTTTAAAATTTTGTAAAGCATTTTAATTTAGCTTTCATATGGAGTTAATCTAAAATACGGCTTCTGAAGTATCTTGTTATAAAATGAAACTTTGCTTAAATAGAAACTAACAGGTTTGTAACATCCATGCATACTGGAGTCTTTTGAAGATTATTCTGTGGTCTCAGATTTGTTTTGGCTTTGCCTGGGGAGTAAGTAAGGTTTTTTCAGCTGCTTCTTTTTCACTGTTCACTCAGTTAGTGATGCGTGTCACACAGGGACAGCTGTTTCCCCAATTCAGTTTTCTTCCTATGATCTAGGAAAGCACACGTCTAAAGTGTAGTGATGGTGAGGGGCTAAAATACAGTAGACGGCAGATCTGTCAGATTAATGAGATCATTCCTATGCACAAATGAAATTTAAGAGCTGGAATCTACAAAGACTGGAGTCAAAACATGCTGTTTGCTTTCGAACCCAAAATGCTAAATTGAAAACAAACAGAAAAACCCCTACCTCAACCTGATCAGATATGTTAGTTTTCTCTCTGCTTGTTGTTATTAACTTATGTTAGGATACATGAGAGAGCAAAGATGTAAAAGGACAGATATTGGCATAGCACTTAGATAAAAATCTTTCTTTGACTTTTTAAATTTTTAAATATGCCATCTTCCCTATTACATCTTAGTTGCTTTCTTAATGAAGTCTGATACTTTACTACATCATTGTAGATTTGCTTTGTCTTATATTATATTTTGACAAAGAAGGACCTACTTCTACTTCAACCTGTGAATTTCATTAATTAGCACTGAAATCACTTAAATCCACAGTGTTTAGATATCCCCACAGCACCAGTATGGCAGTACCTTTTTTATAGCTTTGGCCTACAACAGTAGCCTGCATCTAGGGAAATCTGCAAAGAAAGGGACAGCTGTTCTCTTATTAATAATTGAGAAATACTAATAACTCTAATATCTTTTGGCTGTCTCATCTATAATTTCTCCCCAGATGCCTTGCATTGGGATTAATATAATATTCCAAACTGCAGAGCTGCTTAAAACATGCTAACAGCCCTCAGAAAGTCAGTCTAGACATGTTTGCTGCTTTTCCTGTCCATATTTTTCTCCTCATAAAAGGTAAATCTGATAGATTTGTGTCTGGAAATGTACAATTGTTTATTATTGAAAATGATTTTTTTTTCAACTTTAAATAAAAATGAGATGTCTGTTAGTAGCTCTGGGTTAGGCTTCTGCAGTTATCAAATAAGATGCCTTTTTAGGCAGCTCTTCATCTTTTTAAACTAAAGCTTTTCTGTTGAAAAGTGTAGTAGTATGGATTTGATGATCTTTCTTATGTTTTACTTCCACTGAGTGTGTGTATTTCTCATCACACAGTATTTTATATGGAGTCTGAAATGAAAAAAAAATTCTTTATATATACCTCAGACTCCACATATATCTTAGAACTGTTTCTAAGTCCCAGGACAGAATAAAATAGGCAGAAATACTAGAAACAATGTAGATATGTTTTAAAAATGCATTATTGAGCAACTTCAATTGTGCTCTGGTGTCCTTAAAACTTTATTTTCCACCTTACAATAGAGTAGCCACTTTTTGTTTGGTGGATGCCCATCTCTAGGGCATTGCCAGCTTGTCAGTGAGGTTTCCTTTGTGCCCAGCCCACCATGGTCCTGCTTTGCCTTTGGGCCTGGAAGAATGAGTGCCTGTCCTCCCTCCTGGAGATGTCTGAGGACTCTGAAATTAGTCCAGATAATGAATCTTGTATTGCAGCAGGTTAGTGACCTCCCCAGAAGTGCTGAGCAGAGATGTTTCTATTGGTGCTGACTCAGCACTGACAAATCAGGCTTCCAGGAGTCGGTTCCACACATGGCTCTCCTCAGGCAGTGTTGTCATCCAAAAACTCTGGAATTCATATGAAGACAAGCTACTGCTCTGGATCTCTAGATGAGGTAGCAACATTTAGGACCATACCATTCCAGTGGATATTGGCTATTTGCTTTAAATATTTGTATTTGGAGTTGCCTATACATTTCAGTGTTTATTACACAAGCTACGGTTCTGCAGTGGAGTTTGCTTTCCATGCAGTATCTTGTATCTGGTCTGATCTTTGTCCAGTATGTGCCAGAAGTGCAAATGCTCTTATCTGCTTTGTAATCATGATTTACTGGGCGGTATCCCGCCCATAATGGAGTAGTACTTTGATTTGTATATCCAATATAAACTGATTTGGAGAAGTATGTTCCTTTAAACATCACTGGGAGGCACAGATAAGCTGCAAATTCAGTAAACGGGAAAATCATTCATTGCCCAACTATAGTAGCAGTGGGTTTGGGGTGTAGACTGTGAGCTCTTAACACTTAGCACTGCATCCACCATCCATAAATCTAAAGGAATTGGGAGATGAAAGTATGTTTTCTTTTTCCCTTAATGTAGCAAACCCATGTTAGGTTATCTTGCATGTGGAAACTTATGTTTCCGGTGGGAAGAGGGGACTTAGAAAGCCCTTTATTCTTTTCATTTTATTCTGAGAAACATGAAGTTCCTAGTGTTAGCTATTTCTAAATCCTCACTTGGTAAAATAGCAGGTGAGGAGTAGCACTGCTGAAGATCATTACTGTTTTGTGAAGTACCCAGCTCAGTTAAACCTGACTTTAATACAAACTTTAGGAACTGTTCACAGTTTCTGTAGGAACAAGATTTTTATTGTTTACTGGTGAAAGATGTGTAGCTCTTGTTCTAATGATGGTAATCTAAACCAGTTACCTGCAGGCATTATCTTCTCTTGATTGTATTTGCTTGAAATAAAGATCTTTAAGACTATTAATGGCTATAAGAAACTAATACTCTTTTTAAAACAGTTCAAGGAGACAGACCTCTACAAACCATTTGTTTTGGAAATAATAGGGACTTTTAGGCTATGGGAGCTATCTGAGCATTGAAAATACAGACTGTATTTTGTGAGTATTGATACTTACTGCCTTTTGAGACCAAAATTAGAAGTGACTTTTAAATGCTGCAATATTTTTAACACAAATGATGGTAAATTTAAGTACATATTCCATTAGGAATTATAATGTTTCCATTAGGCATTCCAGATTCTGAATGAAACCTTTTCTGGGTTACCCACCCACACTGTATGGTCATTTAGAAACTGGCTTCTGCAAGTACATCTCTGTAGTTTGCTTTCATGCTGTGCTTATTTTCTTTCTTTTCTCTTTAAACGCTCTTCTGTGCAAGTCAGTGCCATGCTCTGTTCTCATCAAGCTTTTTGAAAAAGCCCGGGGTGTCATTGCTGCTTCCAAAATGGGGACAGATAGTTCCTCCCCAGAAAACAAAAGTTCTGCCAGGCCCTTTTTCTTCACACTTGCTGCTTTCTCTGAGAATGAAACCAATGTGATATAATTGGAGACTTTTCATTCCAAGATAATTCATCCTTACAGTGTTAAAATTGGTGTTGCAGACTTGGAACATGCAGTAGCTTATGTCAGAATGTGTCCTTGTTCCGTTACTTGTTGAAAGAATATAAATTATATATATTTGCAATACACTATTAAAAAAATTATTAAAAAGTTGCAATTCTTGCTTCAAGCCTCTAGCTGATACCCCTTCATCTTTTTTTGTTGTTGTTGTTGCTTTCTTCACTCCCTAGAGTGGTCTCTGGTGGGTGCCATTAGCAGCCACAAACATGTAAACCCAGTGCTTCAAAAAACATTATGGGGAGAATATTTTATTAACTGGTTAAAGTATGGGGCTTGTGAATTAAAGTAACATGCTAAAAAAAAACCCAGCTATTTTTCTAGTAGTAGTTCTCAGTAACAACCAGTAGAATTATGTTGACCTATTTTGTTTTGAATTAATTAGTTTCAGAAGAATACGGTATTTATACTGTTTTCTGTAACTTTCCCTTGAAAAGTAAACAATCTAGAAAGAATCTGTAATTTAAATGGCTCCTGAAGCCTTCCTGTGTTTCCCACTTTTACTTACCCTCAGCTTGCAACAGCTGAAAGTTCCCACAGTTGGGTCTTGGATAAAAGCCAGACCTCTCCTCTGCTGTATCAGACTGCCACACACCATTGCTTTTTCAAGATACACAGCAAATGGTTAAGAAATCGTATTTTTCTACCTCTCTTCCAAGATTTGACATTTAGCTATTAAAAAATTAGTGAAACATGTTTGGATTATTGATCTTAGCGTTAGGCTTATGAGCTCGGTGAGTTACATAGTACCTGATGATTTTAGAGTGCTTTTAACACTGGTTTAAGGTGATGCTATGATTCTGCCATGTGACTATTGGGGCAGAGGGTAGGGCTGGTGGAAATATCAGGTAAGAATTTTCCTGTGTTTAAACTTGTGCTAAAGAAGCTACCTGTGGTGTAACTCCTTATGAATTAGTGTCTTCTGACTCTAGTGGAATTTTTCACCCACTTGGTCAGTCTTGAATTCTTTACTGTCAATGGATGTACACCTTATTTTTGCCTCACCTGTCCTGTGCCCTCTCCCCATCCCCACGATGTGCTGTTTCTGAAATACTGGCTTTGGCTTGGTTCTCTGAATGTTTTGCAACTTGGATTGAGCTTTGGGCACCCTACTGACCGTGGACTTCATCTACACTTAATGTTATGGTTCTTGGAGAGGGGAAGCAGGTGGCAGTCTGCTGTTGGCATAAAACTTTGTTTTTGTTTTTGTTTTTTTTCTTTCCTTTTTTTTTTTTCTTGAAAGTCTGGGAAGAAGGCCGTCAAAGCAGTCCTGTGGGTTTCGGCAGATGGACTCAGAGTTGTAGACGAGAAAACAAAGGTTAGATTTCCCTGGGCAAAAGTTTTAAATCTCTCTATGATAATGTATGTGCTATATCTTCAAATGGACACCAATCTCTATGTTAATGCAAATGTTGGTATTTGAAAGGAAGACTGAAGTGTGTAATTAGTTTAATCATTTCTTGCTTTGTAAACATATGTACACCTGCTAATTTTTTTCCCAGTTAATTCCACACTATTCTCAAGACACATTTTATAAAACATGGCAAGTGTAGCACAAGCTTGGAATATTTTTTGTTGCATTTACTGAAAAAAACATATTTTTCCCCAGTAAGTTCTGTTGACAGAGAACTTGGGGAGTCCCTTGACTTTGTTCTGCACCACTGCAGAAGGTTGCAATAATAATACATAGGCAAACTCACATTAATCAATATAATATATATGTAAATCAATATAATTTCCAGTGCATCCAAATCCTAAAATGGGTCTGAAAGAACAAGAGCTTCCAAGAATGCAATGAAGAGAGTAAATTAAATAGGGGGGCTGTGCCTTTCAGACTCAAGCTAAATAGTATCTGAGTATATCAAATTTGATAGTCTCTAAGTCTAATATCTAAGCTGTTGGTCTGAAGTGGAAGACTGATGTATTTGTGGCATCCTTCTAGATTATTTTACAATTTTTTTTATTGTGAAATTACATATTTTTTTTTGTGAAATAACAGAGTATGTACCACCAAGGCACCTGTGTGCAAGTAAGAACAAATGATTCTTGGTTTTATGTAGATGTAGGCAATTAGAAATAAGAGCTTTAGGCTTCCTACTACAAATGCTCTAGTATTTTAAAAGATGACGTGGCTATCAGAACAGTTTTAACTCTTGTCAATCTGAAATAATTTGCTTTATATACATATAATTAACACTTACTTTTGTCAACCTACAAGATATTTCTACAAGCCAGCACTGGCAGGCAGAGATAATTCATGTCCCTCTGCAGTACTGCCTGTCAAATATCTGCTCTGTGGCTAGACTTCTCCAGGGCTGCCATTATGGAATGCTTCATCAGGGCTAAAACTGCCATCTCTCAAGAATTCAGTTTCTAATACAAACATACTGATGTGAGTGAACTCAGTCTACTGATTGCCTCATTTAAAAGTAATAATACGTTATTTTTAGAAACGTTGCTGCATATATGTAATATTTTCAAATTGACTTTTAATAAGATGTGCAGACTCTGGCGTTAATTAAAAGTATGAAATTTAAAAAGAGAATATACTATTGCCTCCTGGTGGTTCAATACATCAGCAGAGGTGCCAAGTACTAGCCATCAAACAAAAGAAACAATTTTGAAAAAAGTTGATAAAATAATTTTTAATGAAGATGACATAGTCTATTGGAAAATGTGATCTGTTCCTTTTCTTTCTTAAGGGAACAGATTCTGAATGGTTACTTTGTTGACAGATAATTAATAGCCAGATCAGGTTACCCTCTTTTTACTATAAGTCATCTTTGTGCAGTTACTACTAAAAATTACTTGTTCAGTGTTTTTCCGTATTTCCTCACATTTCTTTTATTGTGGGGGGGATTTTTTTCCTCTAGGATCTTATAGTTGATCAGACAATAGAGAAAGTTTCTTTCTGCGCACCAGACAGGAACTTTGACCGGGCGTTCTCATACATCTGTCGAGATGGCACAACGAGACGCTGGATATGCCACTGCTTTATGGCTGTGAAGGACACGGTAAGTTTAACGTGGTGTGTGCCCAACTCTTCTAGCTCATAGCTAGAAGTAATGGTCAGAAAAATTGAGTACCTGGAATACTGCAATATATTTTGACTCCAACTGGAATGTTACTTACTCCTTGAAAATCATTTTAGTTCTAATTCCCTATATCTGAATTATTTGCCATTGCTCTGTGGTGTCGTCTTGTGGAGAGAAATGGTGCTCAGCATGTGTATAAAAGGAATGCAGTCAGCCTCAGCTATCTCCAGCAGAAAGGAACTACTCTTATAAGAATAGATGGAAAATTTTTTCATCTGAAAATATTTACAGCCAAAAACTGAAACAGCAATGACAGTTTTTCCAGGATAAAATCAAAGTAAATACAGACTGGTTATGAATGCAGTCTCTTGTATGCAAGTGTTTTCTTGAGTGAAAAGTCATCCGAATTTTAAGGAATGGAGCTAAACTGAATTGAAGCATTCTGTTTGCTTCTAGAGGTGTTTTGAGTGGAAGGTTTAAAGCAAGTTACCTCTATCAGTTTCTTGCTGTGTAGACTTAAGTAAGTTATTTAACTCCATCATCTGGCCTTTCCCTCTATCTGCTTTTTGTTGATTCCTGCCTTTATTATACAGAGTGCTTGAAACCTCATGCAAATTTATTGTGTGAACTCCACAGAGCTGCACATTCAGAGTAGTGGTACTTGACAATTTATCGTTTCTCTTTTAACAATTAAGTTAGAAATTCCCAGTAAAACTTAAGTTAGAGCTGGAACATTTCTATTTTCCTCTGTGAATAACAGGTCAATTCACTTACTGATTATGATAGATGAGTTGAGCTACTGGTAGCAATAGTGCCTCTGACTCAACTGTCACCGCCGTATCAGCTGGGTTGCTGGACTTCCTCCGACTTGAATTTCCTTTCCTTATTGCAGTTATTGGATAGTGGATCCTTTTAACCTCACTGGTGAATAATGGAAGTGCTTTTCAGAAGGCACTCTTAACTTGTGCATTGGGTCAGGGCCATTAAGAGGTGTAAGTAGTCACCACTGTACTTTTAATTTTCACACCTGCACACAAAGGTTGTGTCTCCCTGAGCCCTCTGTAAACTTGCTCCAAGAATAGCACTCATCTGTCCTTCAGGATTTACACCTTAAGATGGCTTCAGGAGAGTTTCTTTGTGTACAGATGTATCCAGAGGCAAGCGATCAATGCAGGCACATTATCACACTATCATCTTAGTAACAGTTGAACTAAACAGGTTATCCAACAGTCTCCTTCATTCCTGGGTGGCCTTCTTGAACATGGCTTGTGCATTAGTAGTTGGGTGTCTTTATATACCAGCTTTAATTTAGAGCCATACTAAAGACGACCAATTACAGTAGTTCTCTTTAATGCCTGAATTAGATGCGTCTTATAAAGCCAGGTTATGACTTTGCGATGTTTCTGTTCCAGTTACTGTGTGACGCAATGTTGTCTTGTGCAGGGGGAAAGGTTGAGTCATGCCGTGGGCTGTGCGTTTGCAGCATGCCTGGAGCGAAAGCAGAAGCGAGAGAAGGAGTGTGGAGTGACTGCCACCTTTGATGCCAGCAGAACCACATTCACTAGAGAGGGGTCATTCAGGGTCACTACAGCTACTGAACAAGCAGAGAGAGAGGAAATTATGAGACAGATGCCGGATGCTAAAGGTACGAGATACAACTTAAACAATCATCTATAGCGAGCAAAACCAGCATTGAGGCCTGTGCAAGGATTTAGGCTCAACATCCGTAGAGCATTCCCTCTCTTGAACCTTGCTATGTTCAAACAATATTCCCAGACTTTTGCCACTTCACAGGATGCAAAAATTGCTCCCAGATTCACTCAGAGCACATTTTCCCATATCCCTTCTAGAAAAGGTGCAAGTGGCTTCATATGTGAAAACTGCTTCTGCTTTGTTTTGTCAGCCTGCTTTATGGCAGAGAACACTGTAGGTACTATACTAAAAGGCTTTATTACAAAATTATTATAAAAATAGGACAAGTTTGCCAGACACATCTAAAGCTTATGGTAAATGAACAGAAAATGAAATGCATTTTTCTTAGAAAAGAATGTAATTTTTAAAATATTTTTATGGCAGATTACAGAGCGTGTGTATAGAATAATACTGCATAGGGGAAGAACAGAGTGCTTTCTAAAAAAAAACCAGAACAAAACAACCACCCCTTCCCAATAAAACACACAACTGTTACACTGTTAATTACATTCAAAACTAATAACTAACTGATTTTAGAGGAGTTAGTGTTCTGAAACTGAAGTGTAGAACTTGTTACACAATTTTTATTATAAGTAGTGGAGTTCTACAGCTAACAAAAAATAAATATTATAAATATTGTTCATAACTCTCTTTACAGTGGAGTCAAACTTTTGTTTCAGAGGATTTCACAGCAAGTTTTATGCTGCCCCTCGATTGCAAAACTTTAATCTTTGTTTTCGTCATCCATCTGCTTGTTCCCGTACGTTAGTTTTAGAATGTGCTAAATGAAGCTTAAACACAAGGCCTTTGTTACTTGAGGGCATGAGTCAAAATCTTGACTCAATGAAGGTGTGTGAAATCCTTTCCAAGAAAGACTGATTAGAAAAGTTTCACTTGAACGAGCAGCTGCAACTCACGGGTACTGAAGCTTGCAAGACAACATAATTAGTTCCTCCTACCATTCCAGCTCCTCAGAAATCTCTAGTCTGACTCCTCTCTTTATCAGATTTCTAGTTGTTCTGCTGATATGTCAAAAAAAAGTAATTGTTTTTCTTAAAACGTTTGGAAAACGATATAGGTAAAATAAGAGTTCATACCAGCATAGTGAGATTTCCCCTTGTCCTGCTGTGTTGATGATCCCCAAAGCCAATTCATTTATGAGTGAGAGAGAGTTCTCCTAGAGATGGAAAACTCCCCATTGCTATTCTATTATTTTCTGGAGGAGCTGGGGAACTGCAGCCTGAGCGCTGAATGCAGTCTAACTTGTTAAGTGCTGCTGCTACCTTTGGCCTGCTAAAGCTTGTGCAGTGTGTTTGGCTGCTGCTGCTGATTCTGCAGGGCTGGCAGGGTGGCTTTTGAAAGAAGGTGCTAGAGCTGGGTTCTGTTCCCTGTTGCTGCTGAGCTATGGCACCCTAAGTCACTTAATACAGTTTGTAGTAATATTTTGGCCATGGTTCTGTGTGAGGGAAAGTAGAGGTCTCAAACACACCGTACATTTTTTAGTCTTACTCATAAATGAATTGCAAGTATTTTTAGAGCTAGAGTCTCAGGAACAGCTAGAGAGAATACATATGTAAAGCTAGCATTTCTGGGAAGTGGCCTTAGTAAGCTGTGGAGCCTGGATGTATGTAAAGTGACATGGTGGAGGCCATGGAGTTATATAGAACTGAGTTTTCTGCTGTGCTGTTGGAAACTCATTTGGTAGAGTACTGGTTATGCAAATTCTTGGAATTTCTCTTTTCAAAACAAATGGGAATAGGGGCAGGCAGTTGAACAGTTCTTTGCTTTACTTTTCTAACCTCACCCTGTTTCCTCCAGCAGTTGAAACAGAAGTGAAAACAGTAGCACCAGGTGCTGCACCAAACAATACTGCCCCCTCTTCTGGCTCACCAACCTCTCCTACTGCTGAAGTTGCTGCCTCTCTGGATAAAGAAATGAGCAATCCCCACGCTATCCCACGGAGACATGCCCCTATAGAGCAGCTTGCCAGGCAAGGGTCTTTCAGGGGCTTCCCTGCCCTTAGCCAAAAGATGTCTCCTTTTAAACGCCAGTTGTCTTTGCGAATAAATGAGCTGCCTTCAACAGTGCAAAGGAAGACCGATTTCCCCATGAAAAACTCAGGTAAAACCAAATGGTTCCAGTGAAACATTAGCTTATATTGTCTGTTCCTCCTTTCTTTCTCTGTGGCTTCAAATAACTCCTTATTTTCTAGTAAATCCTTCTTCTTCGTGTTATCACTTATCATGAACAAACATCGCTATGTCACAAAAATTCTGCTTTTTGAAATAGTCAAGAATTTCAAATGCACTGTCCACATGCAGAAGACAAAATGTTCTAATCACTGTCTGAAATACTGGATCACAGCTTGAAGTGCTCCAGGAATGGGTGTTGGTGAATTAGTAGGTGCTGGCTCTTCCCTCTGAGTCACTGAACCAGTTCTTCCACTTACTGTCAGGGCATCCTGAGAGACAAATCCCTTCAAGGCCTTAACCACTTGTCAGAGGATCATGTGATGATTGTCTGTCCTGCCTGTCTGAATTCTTTCTGAGAACAATGAAATTGCTTTTCACCTTGCATTAAAAGAAACTTAACTGTTTAAGTTGTACAGTTTCCATGTGATGGTAGTGCGGTTTTCTAAAGTCATCCCAACATAAACACCTGGGATGCTCAGTACCTTGCCTAATGTCCTAGAGTTCCCTTAGCTAGGTTATCCTGGAGGCCAGCTGTACTCTCACTTGGCAACAGGGCTCGTTTTGGGATTCTAAGCTTTGAAGTAAAAATCATTGTGGCAAAGGCAAACTCAACAAAAAAACTTACTCTGACTCCTTGTTTAGTGACCTGTGCTTTAAGACCAGCACTGAGTTGATCAGTTTTACAACAATAGTGCATTACTCACTAGTGATATTCAATGAGCACACTACTATCTGAATTTTTCATGATTCAGAACAATTATGATGCATGTTTCCATATATGCCACTGCCAGTGCTGCTTACTGTCACACTACATGCACTGTATTGGACTATCCCTCAAAGAAACAATTTTTGGGCATGCCTCCCCCTATGTTTTAGGTATGGTGCATGTTGAGTCCAGCCATCTTACGTTTCTTACACTATTTGTGCTTGATTATGCCTGCTTATGTCAGTTCTGTGCAACGAAGGACTGATGATAGGTACTTTTGATAAACAATGCAATTAGTAATAATCAAAACATCTGGTAAGCTGGCAGCTTTACTCCAGATGTTACTTTATCCACATGATGCTGATACTTGGTTTAAAACTGAGTGTCCATTTTATTTGAGCATTCAGCTTGTGCTTTTATGATTCTAGCACAGGAGCTGGGGATTTCGGCTACTGCTGAACTGGAACAATCAACATTCTAACTCCAGAATTAACTTGCTGCTCTGCATTGCTGTCAGCACATTTAAACTTCATGTAGTTACTGTAGAAGTATGTTGTTGGAACACTTAAATCTATCATAAGTATTTTTATTTCACAGAGTGCCAAATCTTAATACCAAATCCTTGATATTTTTAGCACTTTAATTCTGAAAGATTTAGATCTCTACTAAAGCTATAGAAAACCCTTTTACTTCTGCTATGAGCATCCTTTAAATTTGGAATGGTGATCTCCTTACTCTTTTGACTTAGTCACAAAATACACTAATGTGGTGTTCTATTTCAGGTCAGATCGTCAACACTAATTTTAAAAAAAGCTGTCGTGCAAATCAGTAGCAAGACCATCTAGGACATAAGGGAACTAATTATATTTCAGTTTCACATTGGTATTTGTAAATTGTTTCTGTATCCTTTAAACTTCCCATTTAATGAATTCTGTTTACATTTTAGTCCCTGAGGTAGAAGGGGAAACAGACAGCATTAGTGCCCTGTGCTCTCAGATCACCAGTGCTTTCAGCACACCCTCAGAAGACCCTTTCTCTTCGGCCCCCATGACAAAACCAGTGACAGTAGTCGCACCACAGTCTCCTGCCTTTCAAGGTTTGTGATTTCTTTGCGTGCCGCGGTCACGCTGGATTAGGCTTGAACGCACAAAATGTTGCTTTCCAGTAACACGTGGTCTTAATTTCTTGTGCAAGTCCTGTTTACTAGTATTTTAAGTGAATGCATCCGGCTTTTTTCATCCTGTCTGTTTAGTTTTTCTGTGGTTTTGTTTGTAACAAAAAATTCATGCACCTACCACACGATAGTTACCTGTAAAAGGGACTGGCATTGAGATAATGGCTATTTTAACATTCTGCCTCCTGAACTGCAAAAACCTTACCAATTGTGTGTCATAGGAACCAAATCTCACAAGAGAAGAGATTTTGTGCCACCACAATTACTATTTTTCACACAAATTCTTAGATAAGTTGTGGAGAGATAGAACTCATAGCAGCTGCTAATCTTCATTTCACTGCTGTGCTTTTATGCAAGTTGTGTGAAAAAAAGAACCACTCCATGTTAAATGTGGTTATTGTTACCTTGTATCTAAAATGTGTTCTTTTGAATCTAAAATTAACCATACAGTAACTTCTGGTGAACCCTCTCTCTTCCTTATAAAAACAACAAATTTAACCTCCGTTGGTCATCATAATTCAAGGCCTCTTAAAATACATAATTAATTCTCAATCCCACAATTCTCTTCACAAGTGTTGGCTTGGTGAAATGGAATTTACTACTTTTATTGACTGTCAGTCCAGTTTGGCTAATTTACACAAACTGCTGTCATGTGGAAGTGTCTAAAATTGTTGTATGTTGATAGGTATGACCTGGCCCACTAATATTCCAGTCACGTGCATGCCTTGCATGAATTAATCGCACTGATGTTGTCTGCTCCCATTTTAGTTAATGGCACTGCCTCTGCCTTCTGTGTGCTTGCTGCTAAACCATCCCAAGCTGCTGTAGTGTCCACAGCTATGCCAGTTCGTGAAACCAATCCTTGGGCTCATGCTCCTGCTGCTAATACTGGAGCTGCAGCCGTGGTCACTGGTAAGATTGGAAGTAGATCCGGTGCACTGCTATAAGAACTTGGATCAAAAGCATAATTAAGCCCTTGAGACAACTGTCAGTGCCACTTAATGGCAAGTGGAAGGAACAGGAACAAAAGACGGAAGTAGTAGCCTTTTGCACGAGTGGATGGAGGGAAGCGATGAACTTGCTGGTTCTGGGTCTATAATTTGGACTGATTCTTATTTTGGCAGCATTTTAGAAAATTCAGTGCCTAAAAAGGAAGTAATGAAGTTGCATATGTGTGTGTGTGTATGAAGGGGAAAGAATCGATGTGTACCCAAATTAATTTTTGTGTATTCTTTCCACTAACGTACATAAGGAGGGATTAAGTTGGTTGCTTAAAGGCTTTAGAGATTCATTTCCCCTGTTTAGTAAGTTTAGTCTGTTCTTCCAGGCCTTGTCTGCAGTTATACACGGTGTAGGGAGGTGCCTGAAATGGCTGCCACCCATGTGGACATGTGTTGTAGCAGGCTACAATCTTAACTAACATAATTTCCTGGTGTAAGAGCCACTTGACAAGAGAAACTTTGCTAGTGAAGTAGTAGGTTCTGCTTGGCCTCGTAAGAGCACCAGACTTCGTCTTTAAAACAGTTTCTATAGCTTTGTGTTCTAAGTCCACCAGTCCTGGCTGTACATTCAGCAACTGATACTCCCCAGTCAGATGAACTACTGGTTATGGACTAGATCACTGCCACCAAGTTATGAGTGCAGGCTCATAACTGCATGCTCTTCTGCGTGCCCTAAAGTCTCAGATGTCTCCTATGAAGAAAAATACCCATAAATCTGCATTTTAGCAAAAAAACTCTTGTCTACCCCTTCTTGATAAATGTCTTCCTAGAGCAGAACAGTGCAGTGGATGCATAAAGATGCTTCCAGTGTTGGTAGCATCTTTCAGTCATGGTGGGAGGAGGCCTGTCTGTCCTTGTGTATACCCTCCAGCCTTTCTAGCTTATAAAAGAGTGAGGAGTGGAAATATCAGTGACTTGCCCATGCTTTTCTTCCCAGGCACTGAATGGAGCAGCACCTCCTCAGGTGCAGCCTCACCAAGTCTCTTCCAAGGAAATCACAGACGTACTCCCTCAGAGGCAGACCGCTGGTTGGAAGAGGTCTCAAAGACTGTGAGAGCCCAACAGCAGCCAACCTCAGCCCCAGCCCCACAGCCACTGCTCCAGCCTCCTCCAGCAGCTCCAGCTTCCCAGTCAGCACCAGCCTTCCCAGTCAGCACCTTCATCGCACCTCAGCCTGTGCCGGTGGGTGTGGTACCGCCCATGCAGCCAGCATTTATTCCAGCTCAGCCCTATGCTGTAGCAAATGGGATGACCTATACAGCCCCAAGCGTCCCTGTGGTTGGAATCACACCTTCCCAGATGGTAGCAAACGTCTTTGGTACTGCAAGCCACACTCCAGCAGCCCACCCGCATCAGTCCCCCAGTCTCGTCAAACAGCAGCCGCTCCCGCAGTACGAGAGCAGCAGCGCCACAGCCAGTCCTTTCTTCAACCCCCCCGCGCAGCACAACGGCTCCGCAGCTTTCAACGGAGTCGACGGTGGGAAATGGGCTGCCGAGGACAAGCATTCCCAGCCCCCCGTGGCTGCTCCACAGGTAGACGCGTTTGAAGCACAGTGGGCAGCACTAGAGAGCAAGGCAAAACAGCGCACTAATCCCTCCCCAACTAACCCCTTCTCGAGCGATTTACAGAAGACATTTGAGATTGAACTTTAAGCAGTCCTATGGGGGAGATGGATAAATTGTACATTAGGATAGAGGGATAAAGGGAGCAAAGGGGACTGTTTCTGATCAGTTTGCTTTGATAATCCCAAAGGTCCCTTAAAACAAATATGGGTTAGAAAGAGGGAGCATTATGGGGAGGACATAAACATACGGAGAATTTAATGTGCAGTTCTTAAAAAGAATCCTGGAGTCACCCCAGTCTGCATTCCCTCCTCACTTGGAAAGCTGGAAGTTGAATGGAGGAGATAAAGGCACCCAGTCCCAAAGCCTGTTCTGCAGAAACATCAATCATCTCACACAGAAAGGAAGGCAGATTTTTGTACCTGTGTCCTTCTGATGCCCTGCAAGTCCTGGATGTTCCCCCTCAGGGAAAAATGGGGTAGGGTGGGGGGGTGGATATGGATGGGATGTTGTCACCTTAGCAAAAGCTAGGTTTGTGGAAAAAGTTGAGCTTCCATTTTGAGTAACAAAGTGAATATTATATGTAAAGAATAAAGTAAAGCCAAAATCTTTATTTTTATGCATTTAGAATATTTTAAATAGTTGGATATTAAAAGCTGTATGAGTTGTAAGTAATCTTGCCAAAGGTTAAAAAAATGGGGGTTGGATGTAAGAAATTGTACATAAAAGATTGATTTATCTCTGATTCTTATTGTAAGTAATATTGGGGGGGTGGAAAAAGGGGCTCTAGCTTGTTCTTGTATCTGTTCATTGTAAGTAGCATATTGCAACAACAATCACAACCAATAAGTCATTATATCGTAGTTTTAAACAAAGAAAATTAAAGAACAGTATTGTCATGGTTCGAAAACCATGGGGAAAACTTACTGTTTTTTATTGGAATCAGTCTACATATTCTATATAGTATGGTTTTTTCCTTTCATATATTGCTGCAGTTTCTTTGTCTTAATCTCTTGGTTCTAACACTACTGTGACAACTTACTGTAATCATATCTATATCCTGGGACTGCCTGGGAAACCATTTTATGTTTGTCTGTCAATAGTTCTTAGCAGTTTTTAACTTTGGTTTTGTTTTTTCCCACTGATTTGTGAAACCTTGTGGTTAAGGCTGCAGCTGGTCCAGGTTCTGCCTCTGGTGACTTGTGAAAACCATCTCATTTTAACTTTACTTTTAAACTTTGGCCTTACAAGCAAATGTAAGTTATATATATTTGTACTGATGATTTATAATCTGCTTTAACAGAAATAAATGTTGGTGGTAGAAGCACTGTCTGTGAAAGTTTTATTTCCCACCCTGATTCAGTTTTCAGTATTTGCCCTTCTGGGTATCTTCTGTGTTGTTAGGCGAATATAGGTAAGCCCTGCTTGCCAACCTAAAAGCTTAAGAATAATATCTTAACACCTCTTGTTTATTACAATGTAAGGTTACCTTGAACTTTAAGACTGAACTTGCAAAATATCCTTGTGACCCATAACCATATAAAGCTCTAAAATGGAGGCCATTACTGATAACATCAGATTCTAGGTTTGCATCACTGCATTTTCTGTCACTGAATATTTACAGAGAGACAAATATGAGGACATTAACATTTAGTGAGGGCAAAGAGGAAAACTCGCTTTGTTTTTCTTTTCCCTACTACTAAAAGGAGCCCTATGAGATGATGGTGTGTTTTCACTCTTTTTCTGTTCTTCCAGTGAGCTCATATCTACCCTGTTAGTACGACTGGTTCTCACTGCATTCTTATGGGCACCATGTCAGTTTAGACAGAAGGGGAAGTCAGACTCCGTAACGCGAAGGGGAAGAAATGCTTCCTTTGTCTGCCCCTTGTATTGGAGCTTGCCAGCAGCTTCCATTTCCAGGCAAGTACAGTGAGTCACACAGTGACACAGTCTAAAAACCGGTGACTTTTTACTTTACAGATTTTTACCTGCTTTCAGTATGATATGAACAGTAATGGAAACACTCCCTATGGTATTTGACTTGGTATAAATGCTTTTTTCAGCTTCCAAAAAGCTAACATAATTGTAGACATTTATAGTAGGAAATAGAGTAGCTATAAGTTGTTCTGTTAGTTTCATATCTTTCACAGTAAGTGCCCCAAGATAGCTGAAAATAGCCCAGTATAGCTACACCCTTCTCGTGCCCTAGAGATAAGAACTTCCTACAATCCATTGTTTAGGGAAGAAAATTAACATCTTGATTCTTGGATAAAAAAAGTAAACATTGAGTCAAGTGGTTAAGTAAGTGGTACTATAGAGAGGGAGAAGCTCATCTTGTCAAATAGAAGAAATGTAAAGACCCATTAGATAACTTTTACAGTGATGGCATGTATTTAAAGCAGGGAACTGCATGCCTGCCAATCTCATCCATCCTGCCATGGTTATGCAGCTGAAAGGAGGTCAGAATAAACTCTCCGCTAAACAAAACATTTTCAGTGTCAAAGTCCTGGCTATCAGAATGCAGGGGGCTGTTGCAGCCCTCATAAGTCTTGAGAAAGCACTTTCTGACCCCATCTTTTGTAACCACACAGCTTAAATGATAGCTGACTACAGAGAATACTTAAATACTCTAAAAATAGCGCCTCTGACATAGTAGAAAGGAACTTTATAGAACTGACTACTTACGCTGGGACAAGAGTCTTGATACACCTTCTAACCATGCCCCCGAGCAGGTTTGCAGCCCTTGACTACCCGTGGATGCCTGTCACATATAAACTGAGGGCTTCAATAAGACTGGAATTTACAGCGTCTGTGATTAGTCCTCTGGTCTCAAAAGACAAAATCCTACTATAATATCCTAAATACACAAAAAGGTGCTGGTCTGAGCTGTGAAATGCAAAAATATGTACAAACACAGTTTGAAATTTTCAGGACTATCTCATTGTTCTTAAATAGCCAGTGATTTCTACTTCAAAACTTAACTGTAACACTTGCCCTGCATTACAGCAGAGGAAGTTTTCCCTGATCAAATTAAAGGGTCTTAACTGCAAAATAAGTATTTTCTCTAGCAAACAGAATCTATCAGACCACAGAGAGAGACCCAGCCCCAAATAGCTGTGTGACTGTCACCTCTCACTCCTGTACTGGATTGCTTCTAGCCTTCACAGTTTTGTTCACATCTTTAAGCAGTGTGTTCAGTCCTGAAGCCACACCCGTGCCGATGAGAGTGCAATCATCAGGTCAGTAATTCTTATTTTTAGGTTCATCCAAACTGATTTACTGGACTTAGAGTACAAACCAGCTTTAGGCTGTCAGCCTGAGGATTTACACCTATATATTGCTGCTGCTCTGATGGGTACTGAGTCGGGACTGAAGGAGTGTGGTGTGAGCACAGTCCTGAATTAGCTGCTTCCTTAGAAGTCTTAAAGTAACACAAGTAGAAGACAAAAGTAAAAAAAACCATCCACCCTCCCCCAAACAAAACATCAGCATCTACACACCAGTCTCCTAATTTGTAGCTACATCTATGCAAATAATACATGGGTAATGATGCTAATTAGTATGGTCAACCCATCCAAGTCTCAGCAGGGAGTTTGGAATGAGGAAGAAGGGGAGTGTCAGGGCTGATGCTTGGGTAAAACAATAGTGTAGAAGCTGTAAAAAAAATGCTTTTGCTCAGAAATAATTCCACTTTGAGATACAGAAGATGCCCAAGGGCCTTTCCTGGTTTAACAGGAATATAATTATATAATCTCACCTTCCGCCTGAGACTTTCAGAGCCTCATCCTTGTTAGTCTTGAAATGAAGGATACTTTTCAGCTACAGCTACTGTGCATCTGGAAGTCCTAACTTGTTAGCCCATAGCAGCAGGCATCAGCCCAGGCCACATGCAGAACCAGGCTTTCCCTGACAACTAACTTTTTCCTGGAAAGCCAGGCCATCCAGGACTTAACTGAGACTACAGCAGATCATTGGGAGGTTTATTCTGTCAAGTCAAATGCACCTACACATGTATTTCTATGTGTATACTATTTGTTTCCTCCAAGCTGAAACTCAGCGCAGTGCTACCGCCGACCCCAGTTTTGCGATAAATTGAACAGCACAGTTCTGGTTTGAGGAAAAAAATTATTTGTGTTGAGCCTTCCTAGAATGAGTGATATTTAAACTGCAGCATCTCAGAACAGCTAACAGTGTTGGCATATTCATCTAAATTACCCCTTACATTCACGAAGGGCTAGAAGTATTTTTCTGTTTTGTCTTAATCTTTCTGTGAAGCACTGCTCCTGTGTTTCACTCCAAAGCTGATTATAGTCAAGTAGAAACCAAACTGACCCTACTAGAAATTTGTCTAAAGTCTACTGGAATAAAACAGCTACAGTAACCTGACATTGCAGCTGCAACCCCAGAACTAGTAAGCCCCTGGAACCCAAACACTAATTTTATATGCATCCAGCTGTCTCTCATTTAGCTGTTTGCATTGAGATGGAAAGCACTTCTCAGGATTACAAATGTTCATTGCTCATTAGTGCTTTGGTTAAGGTGGTTCAGGCCCAACTTCAAACACTTCAGAGATTATTTTTTAAGAGCACTTCTCTCTCTTACTTGTATAAAGAATTGGTGTCTCCCTCTTTCATGCTGGTTATCTGCTTTCTCTAGTCACATCATCCTTACTTTCCCAATATTATCTTGTTATGTGAATGACAGCAACTACCCTGAAGAGATGGATTAGGTACAGCAAGACACACAGGGGGGAAAAGGAGTTTACAATAAACTTGGGGGTAGTGGGTCTCCCACATTTGAACCTTTACACCCACTACACACTGTTCAATTCACCCTCTTGAGCAGCAGCGCGGAGCTCCCAGAACAGTCCCATGCAGTCAAAGAACAGAGTTCAGACTTCCAGCCTTGTCCTGGGTCACCTGTACTTCTCCGTGGGGGTGCCTGTCACCCGCGGTGATGCGGTGCGCTGGCCTGCGCTCGGTGGCGAGCACAGCTGGCACAGCAGAAGCTGGAGTAGTATTCATTACCACAGAGCTGGGCCTGCAGGATCAGGTCACAGTTGGCGAGGTGGGGCTGGTCCACGCACTCTCTACTCAGATCCACAACATGACTCGTAGTAGCTGCAGTCAAGCAAAAGGTGAACCAGCTGTAAATTTATTCTCAGCTTGCTTTTCCCTCCCAAAAGACACAATATGTTCCTGCTTCCTCTACCTCACTGGTTCTGAGGGGATTGTTTTAAATTTAGTCCAACATCAGGAATGAGATGATGAGTTTCAAGATGAATCTGACACCTCTGGTGAGGTACAGGAGGAGAATGCATTTTCAGGGGCGGACCTCCTGACAAGAGACCACTCAACCTACACTTTGTGTAAGGTCAGCTGGATGGTGTCCACAGTCCAACTACAAACCTTGCAGCCAACTATTTGGTCAACCAACTATGGCATTTTGGCCTCAGGATGTTATTTAGGCTCCCGGTGCCCCGCTTTGCACCATCCTGCTTTTCTGCCCAGGGAAAGCAGGCTCCTGCTGCTCCCCAAAGCCCAAGGTTGGTGGTGGACTGGCACACACAATGGGCAGACTTATAACAGCAGCCAAGATACAGGCACTGTGCAGGGAGAAGCAGGAAGACCAGGCTGTACTCACTGCTAGGCCTGTTCCTCAGCACTTTCACCTCCGTGCTGGCACTGACAGAGTTACTCCTGCTGTAGGCATTGCATGTGTAGGATCCTTCATCAGCCTCTTGGACGTTGCTTATGATCAGGCTTCCATCCTGGGACAGGTGGATGTGGTGGCCATCCCCCCGCATGGGGACTCCATTCCTGTGGTGAAAAACATTTTGTATCACTATTCCCACCCATGGGGGCTAAAGGAACTCTCTGTGCTCTTTGGAAACTGATGTTCCATGAAAGGGGAGAATTTTTACAAATTCAGCAGGAAGTAAGAAGAAATCTCTAGCCACAACTTGTCCCTACAATTGTGTAGTAACACGAGCCTGAGGGAGTCTACATCCGTTAGCCCGCAGTCTGCGTGGGAGGTAGCTCGCTGTGTGCTCCATATAAAGACATTGCCCTTTCCACTAGTACACATTTTTGAGGTCTGAGGGACCAAGAAAAAATCCAATGTGCCTTTCCCTCTCTCCAGGTTGTGGTCTGGCAGTACTTGTTTGGCTGGCATTGATAGCAGCGCATATTGCTTGAGGAGCATATGGGGTAGTGAGCAATGTGCCCTCTTTCCTCTCTCTTAAAAGTTTCTTTAAAAAAACAGCAAGATTGTGTCTGTTCAGTTCCTCCTGGAATAATCTGTGCCTAGCAGGAAAACTGCCTGAATTGTGAACTCCTACTTACCAATGAAATGAAATTTGTTTCACTGAAAAGGGTTTTTTCGTTCAGACTCTGAAACATGCAACATTTTGTAAACTCAAATACCAACATGTATGGAAGAAAAGCTCTCTTCGTTAGATGGCCCACTTCAGTCCTAACCCTCAGAGTAAAGGGATTTAAACAATTACCAGTCCATGTCTCTGGATACTTTGTAAGAAGGCTCCGAAACAGAACTGATTATTGCCAAACAGGAGAAAAATCCCCACCAAACACTTGCACAAATTCTGAGTTTCCCAGTAAACAATCAAGAGAAGAGGACAAAGCTTTTCACCTTAAAACACTTTTAAATCTCCCTTGCTTCCACTTAACAGTACATGGAGAGAAGTATTGCAGCAGGAAGCTGGGAGAAGAGTTGCTGTTACTGTAGGGGCTAAAATGTTTGTTAGGGCTAGGCAGAGAGGGTTTTATAAAGAGCAACTAAAGGTTTTCCTCTGATTACTCATTTTAGTTCTTGCTATTGTCATGTTAACTAGCTTTCCAGCACAGAGCCCTTCTGAACTCCATGAAATCTTCGTTTAATGTTTGCTTTCCTCCTTATTTGACCGGAACATGAACTTGATGACCCTGCCACACCCCACAGGGATCTTGGTAACTAACATCCAAGTTGTTTAAGAAAGGGTAGGTGATACTAGTTGGGCTGAGAACTGTGGTCTCTGCCTTAACTGGCAGGCACCCTGCATTAGTATTTGCAGGGTAAATGATGATGTTTGTAAAGAGAAGGAATGGGAAGTTGTTCTGTCTCATTTTTGCTCACCTTGACCACCTTATATTCACGTTGTTGCCAGTCACTGTACAATGAAGCCGAGCAGTACCTCCTTCAGGTACCATGATGCTTGGCAGAAGACCAGTGATCCTCAGCTCTCCTACACCAGAAGGGAAAACATTACTGCAGGAAGACAATGCTGAGCTGCACCTGGTAGCAGGAAAAGGCTCATGCCCAAGTCCAACACAACTCATGATGAGCTGCAAGTCCCTACACCTTGAAATAGCATGTTTGAGGCTGTGCTGCTGTTGCTATGTGGAATGTGGATTTCCTAAGGGCTTTGGCCTGAGCAAGGGCAAGTAGCAGAGGCCTCAAAGAGCATTTTTGTCCAGCTGGACACATGCATGTTACATGCACAGAAAGACGATCTACTCAGTTTCTCTTGCTCTTATACCCATTCCACCTGCAAATAAGGCCCTGAGAGTGACCCTTCCTGTGCCTTTTCCCACTGCCTGGAGCACCATGATGCACTAGACACATGCAGATTACCATTGGGCAAAACAACTCACTCTTCCCTTGCCCTCAAGCTGCCTGTTAAACATTAGGTGCAACAGCAAAGAGGCATGGCCAGCCAAGAAACACACACTCCCTGCACAGCCCTCCCTGTTTCCTGCTTTTGTGCACACGTGTCATGCATTCCTCCATCCATCCAGTACCTAGGGGTCGGAACAGGACCTGGCGCCGGTCCAGGTCACGTCCATTCGAGGCAACACAGGTAAAGAAGCCGAGATCTTCAGGGCTGACCCGGCTGATCACCAGGGCCCCATCTGACTGCTGCCTGTGTCTGGGGAACAAAACCAGAACCTCCCTCAGCCTGCGCTCAGGTCAGGATGGACCTCCAGATAGCAGAGCTGAAGCAGCGCCTCATGCACAACTGTGCAGTACTACTGAGCAAAGGTTTAGCTGCTCAAACACTGCAGGGGTTGTAATACAACCCTTAGTCGTCAAATCCCAGAACTGGTGCTGTAGACGCTGGAAAAGCTTGCTGCTAGAGCAGGTTTCTGGGAGCAGAGTGAGGACAGCTGCAGGAGAGCAGCACCAGTAGCCATGACAGTTCACTGCAGGCACCCTGATCTCTCTCTGCTGTGAACCTCTGCCCTTGCTCACAGACCAGCGGGGTTTTGGCAAATTCGCTTGCCACGTGTACTTTTTCTGCTAGCTTTGTAGATGAACAAATTTCAGCCTTGACTCACTTGTAGACCCTGTGTCACAGCTGTTCACTCAAGGGTTCAATGTTCAGACTTTGATCTGTGAGTGAGGCTGGGGTAGGCAAGCAGTACAGTCTGGCCCTGGTGGAGGAATTTGGCCAGCATAAAGGACAGGTCATTGCTGCATGGCCATCAGCATCATTCTCTCAAGGAGGAGTCAGGGAAGGAAAGGAGGAGGCTCTTCTTCACATGAATGGTTGAAGCCACCTGGGAGCTCACCTGGGAGAGGAGAGGGGCTGCCCATCTTTCTGCCACTCAATGGTGAGAGTGGGTGATGCTTCCACTGTGCAGGGCAGTCTGACTCTCTCCCCAACACTGGCCTTCACTACTGTGGGCTCACTCTTATCCATTCTCAACCTGCAAAGTTCACAAGCACAGCAAAAGATGTAGAAACTTCCTTGTTCAGCATTTGACCTTCAGCACAAGGCTTTTGTAATCACAAGCCTTAGTCTGTGTCTCCAACAGAAAAGGGTGGTCTCTGCACTCCTATCAGAGCTCTGATGCTTGCCATTACCAGCATTCAGCAAAGAGCAGCCTCCATCAAATCCTGCTCCACTTCAGCACAGCTTGGTGCTGCACTCCTGCCAGCTTAACCCATTACAGACAGCAACCCTGATTCTTACAGCAACCCTCCATATAACAGCTGAGGAAGCACTAACAACGTGAACACATGGCAAAACGGTACAAAGTCATGAACAGGGCATCAAGCAAGCTTCCCCCAAGGTGCTTATCTGGCACACAGAAATGAACCATTTTGGGATGTGAAAGAGCCCATTGCAATCACCTGAATGCGTGCAAGGCCCAGGAGCTGGTCATCCACTTCATGCAGCAGAAAGGTTGAGGTCGGACTCTCACGACACCCATCTCCTCATGCTCTTTGCTCTCTGATAACTACAGCTAAGCACCGTTTTACAAGGGAACTAAACTATGATGATCCCAGAGTCAAATAAAACATCATCTCCCTGACCCCTTTTCTCTGACCTGAATTCTTGATCTCAAAAAAACAAAATCAAAGAGCAACACTCTTAATTCAGTGAATCACTTATTACTGCTTTTAGGCAGAAGCAGCTAAGGAGATTGCTGGGGAGTTCAGCAAATTGGCTGGGTTTTAGGTTGTAAACTCAAAAAAAAAGAGGGATCAGATCACGGTCCCATTTATTCTGGAGTCCCAACACGCTGCGTTTAAGGCAAAAATAATTTGTCCACTTTTATTTCTGTGGAGCCTAGAAGCACCAAAAAAACCATGCAAGAAGCTACAAAATATGCCAGCACATGAGGAGATAGGTTTGGGTCAAACAGGTTTGTTCACAAAATATTTAAAATTAATGGGTGGAAGCTAGAGCAACTAGAACTGTTTAAAATAGAGATATGTCTATTTTGTGCTAGTTAGGCAGTTCCTATTTGCTTTGTTTTTTTCCAGAACAGATTTCTCTTTCTGCCTACACTAACTTGAACATCTAAGGATGCCACCCCAATACTTCTTTTGTCTGAGCCTAACTCCTTTGCTGTCAGCTTCTCTGTGCATTTTTGCTCAGAATATGCTTCTTTCAAGAGACCCTCGGGGACGACAGAAGACAGCTTGCGACTGGGATCTTCTCCCGTTCCCGTTGTCAGCAGTTCAGTACTGCTTGCTTCCCAACCGGGCCCCAGAACAGCTGACCCAGGACCTTTCCAATCTTCAGCTTTTCTACATGAAGAGATGCCATATGGTTCATCAGCTGGTCACAGTAGACAAACTGTTGCTGTGTGTGAACTTACCTGTATGTGAATTGCTGATGCACAGGGGACCCGGCTGCATGTACAACTTTCCTGCCTCTGGATAACTCTCGAAGCTGCTGATTTTCCTTGTGACGGACCCGACCTCTCTCACCCTCTGCCAGAACAGTGCTCTGGTACTCTATTCAAAACAAAATGCCATATGTGAATAAAAGGACACTTCTTACTGTGACCTCTTGCGTAGGGTTTCTATGAGCTTGGGAGAGCTTGCTGAACTGGAGCCAAAGAGCCCTTCAGCCATCTGTTTTCTGGCTGACTAGTGCAGTAAACCTGCACTGTCTACTAATGAGAGTCACAGACCTGCAGGCAAGCAATTTTAGACTCCTTTCTCTCCTGTGTCAGTGAGCATGTTGCAACATCCCTTAGGCCACAATGCCTTCTGCCCCAGTTGCCATTGCTGTTGCAAAGCACACTTCAGAGATGGAAGGCTACAGGGTGCCTTGCTGGCCCATCTTTTGAGACTAGAAATTTTTTGGGTTTGTTTCTGAAAAAAGGCACATTTTTCAGAACAGGGAATCATTTGTTACCCAGCAGGATCTGTTTGGGCAAAATACAAAACATAAATGCACCTGCACTTACAAGGATCAGGAGGCAGCTGATGGCTCTCAGGGATGATGACATGATCGCTGTGCTAGAAAATGGGGCAGGTTACAGGCAAGCCACAACTCCAGTTACGGGGTGGCACTGCAGGGAAAGAAGTGCTTTAGGGCTAAGGCTTTATCATGAGTGTCCTAGTTAGGACAGCTGAGATCAGTTCATCATGGTGGGTGTAACCCAAAACTGTATTCTATAGCCTTCCATGTCATTTCCCAGAAACTAGACTATTGTTGTCAATAGGCTATTC
>NW_021940750.1:6635474-6757260 GCF_001715985.3 Manacus vitellinus
ATTGTACTTACTGTATTATTTCAATAAATTGTTATTCTGACTTATAATCTCTCCTTTGAGTTGGGTTCATTCCCCCTGCTGGTTAACTTTTAAACCAGCACAATGAGAAAACACCACACTAAGAGAGGCCCTACTGCTTCCACACTCCCTCTTGCCAGTGGAGAAAGTTTGCTCCTGCAGCTGGCTTTACTGAGCCTGTGGTCAATAACCATTAATGAGGAGCCCTGGAGCTAATTCTCTGGTGTTAAGCAGAAGATAATTCACCTGTGATCTGTAACTGAATCTGTCGGCTCTCTGTCTTCTTCGCATCAGAAGTGAGGCATGTGTACATCCCAGCATCCTCTGGCTTGACGTGGCTGATCACCAAGGAGCTGTCAGACTGGTAGGTGTGCCTGCAACACGTGCAAGGATTGACTGCCTCTGCCTGGCCACCGGCAGCAACTGGCCGAGGCAGAGCAGCCCTTCGTGCTGATGTTACATAAACCATCACCATGTAGTGCCCTCACTGGCTTAGAAAAAAACAAAACCCTGCTGACCACAGAGGGGTCACGGGCAGGGGAAATAACTGTGCCAGAAAGGAGGTCAGGAATAAAGAAGAAACTGAGATGGGAAAACAGGGAACTGCTTTCAGTAATCCTCTCCCATGAGGAGGCAAACTGCCCTCCCAGGGAGGAGCTTGAGTCCCAGCAGTCAACTGCAAACAGAAAAGCATAACTGGGCTTTTCTTAACTGTAATTTTCATAACACAAAGGGACTGACTGGCTCCAAACTCTTGCTGGAAACAGACCTCCCAGGAAAAACAGGTTTAAAATGAGTTTAAAAAAAAACCTGATGTGCCAGAAACTTCCAGCCGCAGGAACTCTGGGTTATTTGGCTGTAGGTTTCACCCTGGATTAGTGACTTCGTGCTGCCCAAAGATGAATTCAAGAGAGACATTTTTCTGCATCGCTACCCACATGTCAGCTTCCACTAGTGCCTTGTTATGGGACAGCACTTGCTCTGCCCATAACTCTAGCCAACATCTCATTACTGGTGCAGACTGTACCTGTTTCTTCTATGTGCAGAACAGGTGGACAGTTCATGCTCTTAGGTCAATACACGGGCCTTTTTATTTCTTAAAAAAAAAGGGGGGATGAATAACGTGTGGCAGTTTTGGCTGGGATAGTGTTAATTTTCTTCAGAGTAGCTAGTATATGGCTGTGTTTTGGATTCGTGCTGAAAACAGTGTTGATGTTTTCATTTTCATGCTGAGCAGTATTTACACTAAGTCAAGGCCTTTTCTGCTTCTCACCCCACCCCACCAGCCAGTGTGCGGGGGGTGCACAAGGATTTGGAAGGGGACACGGTTGTGACAGCTAACTCTGACAGACCAAAGGGATATTCCATACAATATGACATCATGCTCAGCATGTAAAACTGGGGGAAGGAGGGAGAAGGAGGGGCCACTCAGAGAGATGGCATTTGTCTTCCAAAGTCACTGTTGTGTGTGATGGAGTCCTGCTCTCCTGGGGATGGCTGAACACCTGCCTGCCCATGGGAAGTGGTGAATGAATTCCTTGTTTTGCTTTCACCTGCAGCTTTTGCTTTACCTTTTAAACTGTCTTTATTTCAACCCACGAGTTTTCTCACTTCTATCCTTCCGATTCTCTCCCCCATCTCACCAGGGGTGAGTGAGTGGCTGCATGGGGCTTAGTTGCCAACTGGGGTGAAACCGTGACAGTCCTTTTCGGATTGCATATTTGGCACTCTGCCCAGCAAGGAGCCCATCTGCTCTACAATGAAGGGAGCTGAGCTCACCTGTCAGAGGAGACTGGTCGGCTGTTCTTCATCCACTCCACTCTGGAGAGCGGGGACATGCCTGTTTTGCAGACCAGCTGGATGTTTTGTCCCACAACTGCTGTCACAAGAGAGGGCTTGGCTTCCTCCAAGATTGTTCTGAAAGAGAAAGTGATTCTATTGGCACTTTGGCTGCCCTCCTTTGTGTCCTCTAATCTGACTCTTGATGAGTTACAACCACAAGACAAAGCATGACCAGCTGCCCTTTCTCCTGGAAGAGAGTCCTGCAACCCCTCTCTTCTGAACAAATGAAGTTCAGCTCAGCAGACGGACACAGATCCAGTGCAGACATGTTTAGATCTTGCTCTATGCATTCCTGATTTTCAGGGTAATACTGACTGGATCCTGACCCAAACTCTGCATCTTAAAGTCTTCCATAGAACAACTCATTGCTACTTTATGCAGTGCTGAGATAAAGGCTCTGAAGTCAAAGAGTCAGCTAAATTTGTTGGTCAGAACAAGGAAAACACCTATGGATTCTCATTTACTGCGTAAGAAGGCCTCCCAGACAAAGACTCCAGGATTCTGCAATTGTTTCACACACCATACTGAAGTGCTGTCAGAGACCAGGGAGAGTGCAAGGAAAAAGATAGCAGGTAACTCCAGGGCCTGAATAACAATATCAAGGGGTCATATGTATAGCTAATCCATCACATGGTATTCCCAGATAGCTGGTCCCAATGGGGTAACACTTTAACTTCAGAGAAAGCTGCACTGATGCTTCACAATCATCTGGCAGAAAAGGGTGGAGGTAAAAATCATCACCTGTGCAGAGCCTGTGCTGGGAACAAGTCTGCAGACTCCTGGTGCCCAAATCCCTCCGTCATGGAAACACCTGCTCCAAAAGCCTTATGCCACTGCTTGCCTTCACGGGGCAGCACCTGCTGGCCACTGCTGCTCTGGATCTCTGAGGGCCCAGGTACTGCTGTTTCCCGCAAGTGCAGCTGGCTCAGGCTGTCCAACCTGCTTTGCCGTGTGTTCCAGCGCTGGCTCTCCAATATACCAGTCCTTGGCAAGGACTCTGACAGCACCTCACTTCTCCAGCTGTCCTGTCTGCGGCTGCCTTGTGTAGGGTTTGAAGCCCCATAGGTTCTTCCTTCTTGGCTGTGACTTGCAAACTGTCTTGTGAGTGATTGCTGCTGACCCTCAGCAGCCCCTGTAGGAGAGTAGGAGCCAGTCTGCTGGCGCTGCAGGGCTCCTGTGCCAGAAGAGGGCTGGTGCTCCAGACGACTGACCCCCACAGAGTTGTGGCACACTCTCATGCACTCCTCTTCCGAGGCAAAGCTGTTTTTATTGCCATGACAGCCACCATACCAAAATCGGTTGCACTTGCCAACAACACTCACAAAGTACCAGCGAGTGGTCCAGTTTGTGCAGGGGCCATGAGCACTGGGCAGCAGGCATATCACAGGGTACGCTACCAAAAGGAGCACAACAGAGGGAGATGTGAGGGTCACAAAGCACAAAGGTCCAGCTGCTTCAAGCCACCTATCTAGATGACCTGATGTGGGCAGAGGGCAGGTGGAAAAGTAGGACATCTGGGTTTTGCAGCCAGCTCTGCTTTGAAATTGGGCGGCAGCTCACATTTTCCTTTTTGCGTCAGTTTTGTCTCTGACTGAAGAACCACCATCCTCAAAGACATTTCTGAATCTAGATACCAGACAGATGTTTCACAGCCTTCTTTAGGGAATTGTGCAACTGCAAGGCTGCCTCTGGGGCTTCCTCTTCCTGGCTACCATTTGCACATTTCCAGCCCACAAAGTGAGAAGATTAGACCCAGTTGTGAAGACTCATGCACTACAGAAAACCCCCCTCCCCACCCCACATTGCTATAAAGAAGAGCACAGCCCAATGTGTCTACAAACCCAGCACTGCTCTGAGTCACATGCTGACAAACACTGGAGGCAGGGCTCTGACTGAGGGGTCCTTTGCGAAGCTGTGTTTCAGCAGAGAGGATCCAGAGAGCTTCCCCCTTCCCCATGACAGCCCCACAGGATTGGCCACAAAGCAATGTGTCTGCTGCAGCAACAGGGCAAGGAAATGCAGGAGCAATATGCCTGCAGAGGGTACAACTGGGCACTAAAGGAACAGAGATGCTTTTGCCCAGTAGTTCTAGCACCCTTATAGCACAGCAGGCACTTGATTGAACTTTGCTGGCTAAAGGCATGCACACAACCCTGAG
Source organism: Manacus vitellinus (assembly GCF_001715985.3). Classification (NCBI taxonomy): domain Eukaryota; kingdom Metazoa; phylum Chordata; class Aves; order Passeriformes; family Pipridae; genus Manacus; species Manacus vitellinus. Next base: position 6,639,493 of record NW_021940750.1, read on the forward strand.
CAATCCCTCCATCCTGATGTAGCTCTCATTTCACCCCTGCCCATGAGCTGTTTGAAGGCTGAGAATGGCCCTGATTCCTCAGAGGGGCCCTACTTCTCCTAAACCTCGGAAAATAATTTGGGGCACACCAGGCTGCATCAGGGTTTCTTCTCAGGGCCAAACAGCTCCCCAGTAGTCCTACACACAAACACACTTCTGTCCAACTATCAGCAGAAGATCAGAATTTTTGCTGTAGCTGACAGAACTGAACCTTCTGGCTGCTTTTCTACACTCCCTCCAATTTTATGCTGCCCCAGCCAACAGGTAGAATTTATTTTCAAAGATATAATTTACTACATTTTACAGGGAGCAGAGCCTCTACACAGGAAGCTTGCATGTGCTCCTGAACTCTTTTCTGTGTTTCTAAACCAAGAAGCCAAAGCATCACTTACGGTGGTTGGGCCTATTGAGACATCCTTCCCCTCGAGGACCTGAAGCTGAAGCGACATTGTCAAAACAGCAGCCGTACATGGAACTGCGGCACTCGCCCGAGGGATGCTGCTGGGACAAGGCTTGGCTTGCCTTAGAGACAGGAATTGAAAGCCAAAATTTATCATGCTTACATGAGAACAGTACCACATGCAAGGCACCGTGTCCAAGCTGTCAGCTGCAGAAGGCCAGCTGTTAGAGGCACCACTATTTGTTTGTTTGCCTCCTAGAGGCTTTCATGCTGGGAAGGGGTGGGGAACTTGGCTGTTAGCCATGGAGCCAGGGCTTCACTTCTCTGCAAGACAAACCTAAGCAGCCCAGCAGCCAGACAGTTTTTTCTGCTGGCTCCAACAAGAACCCCAAGCTATGAGAGGGATTATCTCCCTGCCTTCAATTAATCTGCAGAGTTGACAAACAAAGACAATTAATAGCGGCCATGTTTTCCCCATTTTTTTATCCTAGAAATTGGATGGCAATTTCATGACTGACAGAAATTGGATTATTCAGGATTATTCAATCAGTTCTACATAGGATGGTCTTCTTCTCAGACATCTCCCCACCACCCACTCTGTTCCCTGCTTATAGAGGATCACAGGTGGATGCTCCAGATTGAATAGGAGTGAGGCAGGCCAAAAGGCTTGATGCCATGCCTGGAGTATTGATTCTTCAGCATTACTAGCAGAGATGAAGCCCAACAGAAACCCACAAGTGAGTCACCAGGGTCAAATCTGAATTTTTGTATCTGATGAACTCCAAAATTGCAAAGAGCTTTTGTACTTACTGTTGGAGTGGCCACAGTGGGATGATTTTGGCTCATTCGAATGTCACGGTAATATTGTGGGCATCCCATGTTGTTTGGACCCTGGGCAGCTGAAACTCCATCAGGGCAGCACCCATACCTACTGACAGAAGGGCTGCAGTAATACCTTACCTGCCCAGCTCAACAGGCACAGGCTATAAATTTCAGGAAGCCCCCAGGAAAGGCAATGCCTCCCTGCTCAGGCCTATCTACTTCCAACTACCTGTTTTGGTGACAGGTGCTGAAAGGGCAGCCTCTCCCCAAAGGGCCTGAAGCTGGAGTGTGCCCATCTGGACAGCAGCCATGTGGGCTCTGGTGACAGTCCCGAGAGCCAGGCCCTGCAGTGGGGTCCTGAGAGAAGCCGAGCTGATGGGAACCCGATAAATGTGACTGGGGTTCCCAGCGAACAGCAAACAAGTTCATGCCATGGTCCTTGGTGGATGGAATGTGGTGATTCCCAGAGGTACTGTGGATCATGGTGTTCCCAGGGAGCATCCTTTCATCACCAGAATCTGGGGAGAGAACTCATTAAAGTATGTAGGTGAGCATCAAAATCTGGTCAGTTTTCCTCATCTCTGCTCTTTCACCTGCCCAAGGCTATGTGACAGGCTTTTCTGCATCACCTGAATGTGTGTCTTCTGGCCAGCCCTTCCAGATATGGTTGTCCTGAGGGTCTTTGCTCACTGCCCTGACCATTCTTTCTGCTGTCCCATGAAAAAGCACCTGTCATGTTACTGTGATCCCTTCACATCATCCTTTCTTCTTCCTACGATCTGCTTTGGGCACCATTTCTCTCAGCCACGACCTAAGTCATGCTGACAGAACTCAGGATCTATATGCATGTCTTCTGCATGGATATATTCAAATACTGCTCACTGTTGGTGTAAAAGAATCTATATTTTATCCCTGGATCCATGAATTTATAGAAGCCCATGAAAAGAATTAGAGAAATGAATAAAGGGAGGATCCTGTCCCCTACCACACCCTATTCCAAGTCCCCCATCATCAAAAACCCAAATTAAGAAAATTTTTCCAAACCTGGGGCGTGGCCGTTTGGGTTGTAACGTGTCAGCAAGGACTGGCGAGTGACATCATATCCCATAGTGTCCTGCATACTGGGGACCTCTGCAAAGAGAGACATACACAAAATGAGTGCAGTTAGTCCAGCATATTCTCTAATAATTGCAAATACATCCAGTAGTCAGCAGGAGACGAAAGTAGATGAAAATGTTTCTCTTCTCCTGGAACAGCTGCTCAGCAGCAATTAGATTCAATTGGACTGTCAGAACAAGTGACCTACAACGGGCAGGCAGACAAAAGTCAGCATTTGAGCTCTAATGTGAAGACTAGACACAGACAGCAAGCAAAATATTCTGAAGAGTTGTGACTTCTTTATAGTTGGTCCAATGAGGGATGAGAGTTTGCTATAGTTTTTAGCTACTGAGCCTGCTCAGGTTACCATCCTTCTAGACTGGGAGTCCTGGGGTCAGTCTGCAGCACACACTGGATGAGCCATCACAGAATACTGAATTCAAAATGAATACACACCAGTTTTGTTCCCAAGCCTGTTGCATACATTTCAAACAGCACAGGTACTGGGACTCCGAAGATGCTTTGTGCACATAACCATGGCAAACTCAAAGGATGGAGACAGGCAGGCAAGAAGATGAGAACATAAGCTGATGCAGAGCTGTGAATTTCTATTCCTAAAAAAAAGCATCTTGGGAAAAGCTAGTGTGCAGCAATACCACTCACGCTGTGGCAGGTAGCAGGGCTGCATGTTGCAGCTACCCAGGGTGGCTGGTTTCTCTGGCTGGCTGGCTTTGCATATCTCAGGACTGTAGAATTTGGAGTCACCGTCAGCACAGATGACTTGGCGTGTCCGGATGCCTGAATCGCAGCTCTTGGAACACTTGGGCACAGAGACAAGGCAGTGAGCAGGCAGCAGAGGCTGAATGCAGAAACCCCACAGACCAGAAGTGTGGAACGGCTGCATGAATAGCTGCAGGCTGAGCACAGCTTCCTCCACCAAGACAAAGCAAACAATATTTCAGCTGGATTCATCTAAACAATTAGAAAATCGTACTTTAAACCATGTTACCATTTTACCTGAGCCATGCTCAGCCTGTAACATCCAGATGAGCTGCTGTTACCCACAGTGATATGTCATGGAGCTTGAGTGAATTATTTCAGCCTGAAGGCACCTCAGTTCTCTGGGGACCCACCAGCTGTGAGGGGGGTCAGTTTTGAACTATTCATTCTAGAGCAACAATATACAACTGGAAAGCAAACTGGTGGCTTTCTTGTAAGCAGCTAACTGGAGTTCACCTCACTGGAAACTGTGGATGAGGAGGGAGCAACGAGCAGTGGCTCGGGGGAGGGGATAGTATGATGTACTTGTGTAACACACCCAGCTCATGGCAAGCTCCACAAACATTGGGAGAGTATTGCTCTCTTATTTAGAGGCAGATAGGAGCCCTTCCAAAAAATAGAAAGTGAGGGGAAAATCAGATTAAGGCATGCAACTTCTTTAGCTGTTACTAAAACTTGGCCTATATCTCATGAATAACCAGATGTAACACATTTTAACTCAGAACTAGTTGGTCTGGCTAGCACAGAAATGAAAAAGCATGTTTGGAAGTCACCTGATGCATTGGATCTACCTGTATCTCCACCCCCTGGCACTTTTCCCAGGTTGAACACAGTCTGGCTTCCTCCACAAAGACAAATCCATTGGAAGCACAGTTTATCTGAATAATTACAAAAATGTACTTTAAACGATATCACCAAATGCAATGGTAATCCCCAAATGCTCCAGCCTTGAAGCCTGGAGCTCTAAGCTGAACTTGGCCAGAGAGCTTCTTCTGCTGATCACAGAGATGGAGCAAAGAACTGTGAATAAGCAGCAAGACTGGACTGTTTCAGTTTATTGGCTGCATTTTGCCACTGTCACTGAAACTATAATCTGCCCCTCAGAAGGATTTATTTTTGTAGCAGCTGCATACCAAGCAGGCGGCAGATTAACTGGAGCATTACCCGTGCCAGTTACAACGCGACTGTGAGCCAAGGGGCTGGTAATGAGGCAGTACATGCTCCCAGCCTCAGCCAATGTGCAGGCTGCAAGGATCAAAGCTTGTTGTGAGGAGCACAACAATATAATCAGGAATATCTGAACCATGAAAGTGCGGTGCTCACCAGACCCCAGTCTCCAACGTGCCAGCCAATTTCCTGGATGCAGTTCTCCCTAAGGCAGGGCTGGGTGGCCGATGGCTTTGGCTCCATTAGACAAGCAAAGTCCTGAGCCTGAGAGCCCTGCTGTGTCTTGCAGGTGATGGTCCGGGTCTGGACTCCTTCCCCGCAGCTGGCTGAACACTGCAGAAAGGGGACCCAAAAATTACAAAGATGCACCTTGTTTCCTCCTGCAATTCAGGGCCATTCTCTCTAATATTAGGGCAGAACACCATTTTGAGATTGCCTAAAAAACCAGCTATCATTAAAATCATCTTCTGGGGTGGGAGTTAGCAGAATAGTTGTTTATGCTGCAGAAGAGACAATAAGGCATGGGAGCATGGGATAGGGCCTGGGACATCTGGAAGTCACTGGATGATTTTGGCCTATGAACAATAGGATATGAACAATACACGGTAGAAAATATCTGGAAACTCATATTATTTACACCTGATTAAAATCAGCCACGGTAAAGAATTCTAGAGAAGATAAAAGATTAGGTTCTTATACTGCTCATGTCTTTTACCTAAAGACCTTGTGCTCCATTTTTACGATGTGAAGCTGGGACACAGCTTCTATACTGGTAACTGATTTGTGACATTTTCAATGCCCTCTTAAATTCACAGTGGTGTTTCCAGGAATCCAGCCTACTTCTCCATGAATTACCAAGTTCTCTAACAGAGAGGATTAACTTGGAGACAGTCTGAATTACTTTAGATGAGTTTCCCAGCTGTGTTTCAGCCATTCATTTACTAGATTGACCTTTTATCTCTGAGAGTACATGTAACACAGTCGCTTTTGAGAACCTCAAAATGACTCACTTAGGAATCCGTTTGTAAGAACTTCCCCAAACAGTGCTCTTACTCCAGAATCCTAAAGTCACACCTGGAATCTCACAAAAGGAAAAAAAATATATAAAAAAGGACTTCCCAGTCTAGGGACTTCCCATGCCTCAAAGTTGCATTTTGTGCTGCTGCACTACTCAAAGTACCACCACAAGATTGTAAGTCAAATGTTACAAGTGTGCATGTCCTTCTTCTAAAAGAGGAAAATTCACTAGTGCTTTATGGACTAAGTAGATACTCCCTTTACTTTCTAAGCCCTTGGAACATAAGATGCCTTCTAAAAACCTGGCTGGCTTCACTGAGCATATACAATTTGAACTGTTTCCAATGCTGTAGATATAAATGCACACAGGCATAAAAAATGCACCATGTGGCTGTGTTTGGAGAAGCCCTGTGCAGACACACAGAAAACAGCAGGTCACCAATGTTACAAGAGTACCTTGCTTACCGACTCTTGTGACTGAAGTACTGCTGTCCTGGGCTTGTACTGCTGAGGCAGCAATATGGAAATCAACAGCACAGGCAGGAGCCAGGAGCTCCTGTTTTACAGAGGAGGGAGCGTTACTGCACATCCTTGGCTGATGGACAGCAGCTCTCCTGCCCACTCTCTGCCTTCACCAGGCCTGGCTCAGAAACCCAGCCAGTGCTGGGTCTGGTGAGTTTGATAAAAACACAGCAGTGTGGAAAGGATTGGCAGACCAGAATAGAAACAATATGCAATGAGAAGTGCAGAGGCACAGGGGCATGCACAGTTTTGAGGAACAGGGACGTGTGCATAGGAGGGCATAGGAGGGCTGCAGGGACAAGTCCTATACCTCTGCACGCCACCTGTCCAGGGACACACATTTTTTATAGTCCCAGAAAAGAAGCCTGGCTCTTTATCCCCAAGCTTTGGTACATCCTCCTGCAGGAGGTGCCAAGAGGCTGTTACCCACACCCCCTCACCTCTGACCAGGGCCCCGTGCTCCAGGTGGCACACTCTCTCACATTGCAGGGCTGGCTGCTGCGAGGCTGCTGGGCAAAGGCCATGCACTCAGCATTATCCACCACCCCTTGCGAGCTCTGGCCATCAAAGGCCACGCAGTAAACGGAGCGAGTCTGGGTGCCCCCACCACAGGTAGCTGAGCAGGATCCCCACTCTCCTGTTTTCCACCTGCAGGTCACAGAATCAAGAAAAAAAAAAAAAGTAAGCCCAGCTAAACTGCCTCTAGGCACAGAGGAGGTCAGTGCCAAATTCCTGTAGAAATCAAACAGGGAAAATGTCCCTTTGCAGAACAGAGTCAGAAGTGAGTTCCCATTTGACCAAGTGCCACTCAGCTTAATTGGTAATGCAGAGCATGAATGCCACTCCATAGACATATCCAAGCTACAAAACACTTGTTTCTCTGGAAGTGCAGAGTTCTCCCAAAAAGAGAAGATTTCTCTCCATGGCTTTTGGTCTCCTGATATCCGCAAAAATGTCATGCCTGGAATAAAACGTCAAAGAAAAATAAAGAAAAAAACCAAAGAAAACAATCCACGTCAACTAAAAGAAAAGCAATCCACACCAGCCCAACTATACATTATCAGAATCAGTAAAACCAAGGCAAGCCCTCACTCTGCCTGCAAACCATGCCACACACTCTCAGAAGTGCTTGTTAACTTTTCACTGAGAGCCAGTAGAAGGCTGGTTTATTCCTCCATTGCTCAAATTCTCTAACAGTACACATAGAAAAAAGCCCCCAAAAATGTAAATAGATTTTGTCCTGTATTTGATTGCTAAAGCTGCTGTAGAAGTGATACACCCTTGCTAGGAGAAGGGGGAATGTCCACCAAACAATCTGTTTGGATGCTAAAATCTCTGCCTGTGGCTGCTTCAGTGCCTCAGAGCTGCCCAGGCAGCTGGGAGCACAGCCTAACATGAGGTGGCTTCAGGGACAATATGATGTTTCATCCCTGACTCCAGTGTGCTGTGCAGTCAAAAGGCGCTGGTTGTGTAGGGGGAGCATCGTGGTGATCTGTGTGCCAGCTGCTATATCCCCTTGCAGTCAGATAAGCCCCAGCCAGGGAGTGAAGGCAGTTCATGTTTTCTTCCCTAGCATTCCAGCTACTTCCCTAGTCTGGCCCTTGCCACACCTACACTGAGTTTCAGCCAGCCAATTCACATTCACATCCTAACAGGAACTCCACAGTAAACTTGGCCACATTCACCTCCATAGATGCCCTTCTTTATTGCTAAAGATGCAAACATCAGGTCAAAACTGAATGGCCTTTCCTATAAAATAGGAAAGGGAACAAATACAGCCATTAGAAGCCACACAGCGGTGTGGTTGCAGGGTTTATAACAAATTAAATGATTAAGATTTTTCAAAAGCTCCAACGGTAATAACACCCCACCCCAACTGTTTTCTGCCTCCTGTAAAGCAAATGTACAGTTTTAGAAACACTGTATCAATCAGATGCACTCACCTACAGCTTCCTTCAATTCCAAGTCGAGACATCTCTGACATCTGTTTAATTTTCTTTGTAAGACAAGGTCAACAACCATAAGGCTGGGACTCTTATCAGAGGGCAAAAATTGCAAGTCCTAAGCTATTAGCAGCTTGCTGGGAGACAACTGTTTTGCTTTTGATGCTTTTAACTTCTCATATCTCAGTGTACATTATTGTATCTGTCATATCCTGGTACTCATCACAGTTTATAGGCTCTTTTCTGCCTGCTGTAGGGCCCATGCCAAAGAAAGAAGAGCTTTTAAGAAACTGTAGCTTTTGCTATGGCATGTTAGCATCCTGGCCAATGTTTCAATTGCTCAATCCATCATGCTCTCTTTTCATTTATGTTTTTATTTATCTTGATAAATAAATTTTAAAAGTCTTCCAGAACCTCTTTACTCTGATTCCAGAGAAAAAACAAGTTATCATAATAAGCAGCCAGATATGAAGAACTTGTCCCCTTTTCAGTTCCATAAGAATAAAGTTAGCAGAGGCATGTGCAACCACCTAAGCAAAGCTGCCAGCCAGCACCCTCCACCATCCTTTTCACTGGCAAGAATCAAAAGCGAAACAACACCCACTGCTACCACCAGTGCCAAAGAGGAAAGCCCCCATGGATTCATTGGGCAATTAAGAGGAGAGCAGAAGAGAGCAGCTGCCTTCCTGTGCTTTCTGTAACTTCCTTCTCCTCGTTACCTCTTCATCTGAGAGCTCCGTGCTCCACTCTGACTCCAGGCTTGCGGCAGATAGACGTAAGAAGTCCTTTATACACAGAACAAAGGATTTAAAGAACTTAAAACAAGTAACTACAGGTTAACATATTAATGTATTCAGGAATGCTCCGAGGTGCCCTCTCATGCACACAAGCGCTCTCAGAGGCCTCCGCTGCACCCACCAGATACACAGAGAGATCCACAGCTAAGGCTCCGGTTATAGCTCTGGATGCCCATGTAAGAGCCAAGTGAAGCCAACTGTAAGGCTATGCCAACAAGGGACAAGGTGGAAATGGCTGAGTGAAGGGGTTTGAAAATGCTAGAGAATGAAAAAACTCCAGGATTCATCCCTTTCCAAGAGCAAGGACACTGGGAATGCAGAAATTACTTAAAATGACACCAGCTCTGACCTTCTACTGTGTCTTTGCAGGCTCCAGCTCAAGAAAACAAAACCCAGAGAATTTGTTTCATATCTCCTACGTGGGCTAGAAGACTTTCCATACTTTGGAAAACAGATTTAATTTAGTCTATAAAATGAACACAGAATATATTAAGACCTCTTCTTGTGCACACAGAAATGCTTATCACAGTGCTATCACCCCCATCCTTTGTCTTGGGCTTTCTCTAAGAAGCGAAACACTTCTTTGGAGAGAGCCATGCTGGAGGGTAGAAGTGAGCATGTCATTCCTTTTCTCAGTTCCAAAGCACCTCAGGAAGAAGTCAGAGTTCAGAAGAAGGAAAGAAATCGTACCGTTTTGTCTGGGGACAAGGCTGATGACCACATGTCCGGTTATTGTCTGGTTGTGGTTTATTCCTGCACATATAGTCCGGATAAATTTCATTGTCTATGGTACAAAACACCAGCCGGGATTGGAAACCTACAGTACAAGCAAGAGCGTATCTGATCAACACAAGCTACCCAGGACTAGGTTTACAATGCATTAGGATTGGCAAGACAAGTTTCTAAACTCGGGTAGAATCTGCGCCTGTCCCAGCCATTTTGGAAAAGAACCAGGTGTAGTTCTTTGTCTCTGACAATATGTACAAATGATGCCTTCCCACGGCACAGGAATCTACTGGAAGGGCAAGGGAAACAATGTAATTCTGTGTAGCTGAGGGAATTTTCCTGTTATATTACAGATTGAGACTCACAAGGGAAGTGCCATACCCATATGTTGCTCATGAAGGAACCCCGCAAGATGCATGCAGTATACAGCTGAAGAACTGGGAGGGGGAGGTCCTTCTGTTAGACTTAAAAGGCCAGTCTTGTGAAGACTGGATATGGGAATAAAACTTGCAGCTCTTCATGCTTCCTACAGGATATGAGTGCCCAGGCAAATACAGTCTCAGCACCTATAGACAAAATATACTAATCAGCTGGAGAGGGTTTTTTTTGTTTGATTGGTGATTTTGTTTTTTCTTTTAAGCTTGAAATCCATAATGTTCATGGAAGAATCTGTAAACTGAACATGACATGACATTCCAGTGTCTGACAGTCCTCCTGGAGAGAGGGCATCTTCCAGGCTGTGGTCAAGAAGAATGATGTGATTTAGTACTGTAGGTCAGATCAGTTTGGAGAGGACCTCTAAAGTGGTTGAAAAGACCACGAAGAGCCAAAGCAAAACAAAACAAAGGCTATCTATGAAGATTCTTAACAGGTTGTAATAATAGTCTAGGACTAGGACTAGGGCATGGAAAATAATACAAGACAAGGCATGGGACACAGTCCTGTTGTGACTCCATGCATGACCCTTCCTTGACAAAACCTTAGCTGCCCCCTGCAGATACCTATGCTGCCTTCCAGCAGAAGACTGCTGGGAAGCAGCTGCAGAGGGCAGCACACTGTCTGCAGGGTGTGGATATAAACTCCACACCAGCTGCCAGCGACCAGGTCCTCTCTTCTTACCTCCTCCACATTCAGAGCTGCATTCACTCCAGGAACTGTAGCTCCAGCTGTAACTCGTGGCCTGTCCTTGCAGGGGCAGGTAATACTCGTACTGTACCCCTGTGTTTGGCTCCTGGCTGATGAGCTGTGAAAGCATGGGAGGAAGTCAGGGGAATAACACTTTTCCTCTCCACAGAATTTCTCCACCATGTCTGAGGGTTTGAGCTGACTTGCACCCCTCCCATTCAAGAAGCACTGTATTTTCTTCTTGCCTTCTATCATACTCTGGAGAGCACTATTTTTCAGAGAAGGGTGTCTTCATCCCTCTTGGCTTCAGAAAATCCAGCTGCCCTTGTAACAGTGAGTACCTTTCCTGCCCTACAGAACAGTTTAACAGGCAGCGTCCTGGAGCCTGTCCCTGCCCCAACACTGCTTGGTCCTGACTCTCACCCCCCTTAAAGTCAGCGTCTAGGAGAATAGGCAGGAAACCAACACTGAGCCTTGCCTTGCTCATTTGTGGGCAATAGAACCAGAGCAGCAATTTGTGCTGTTTCTGAAAGAAGACCACCTTGGTCTAGCTTGAGGGCCTACAGCCTTGTAAGATTCCCAGGAGCCCCATCACTTCACCAGTTTTTCCCACATGGTATCCACCAGTGCACTGCCACTGCACAAATCGAGCACTGCTATGCAAAGAGATCAGAGCATCAGCAGGGAGCAGGCACAGCTGCTTACCTCAATGACGAGGGGTTCTGTGGTGGGACCACGGGCATGGAGGAGCTCTGGGGCCAGATCACCCTCCAAGCCCCGGTCGTAGTGCAGAACCGTGCTGGCCACCTGCAGCGCCCGGCTGAAGTCGATTGTCCAGTGCCCGTTCAGGTAATACTCCCCTCGCACGTTCTTAACAGCTGGGCAAACCCACACCCCAGAGAGAGAGGATCATAAGAATTCCACCGGGATGCTCATGCTTTCACTCAACACTGTGTCACAAGCAAATGAAGGTGACCATCGTCCTCCAACAATGCTGTCCTCCCATATGGCTCTCTTGCCAGAAGCTGCTCCACATTCAGACAGTGGTTCTTGCCAGCTTTGCTGCAGACCAAGCACTTTTTTGCTGAACAGACAAATGCCTCCAGCATGTTCCTGCCCTGCCTCTGCATTCCCCACTGTGCTAGGGCACAGTCTTTGTCCTGCTTGCTGTTAAGATGTGGGATTCACATCCCACTGCCTCTACACCACTAACTAGTTCATCAGATATTCTCTTCAAAAAACAAAGATGGGTGCTGCATCCAGTTTTCTACAAAGGAAAACATCACCAGACTGATTTGTCCAAAGCACTGGGTGATGGAAGAGTCAGAATGCAGATGAGTATCTGCTTTCTCCACTGGAATTTCCTTAGCCCTGTCCAGAAAGCTAGGCGAGGACATTTCTCTCTCCTTTTTGCCCGCACATGACCAGAACCTGAGGTTGTACAAATGCCCAAAAGAAATCTATGGAGAAAAGAATCCCACTCCAAACTTTTGGATGGCAGGAGTAGTTAGGGTTTACATTCACCAAACAACAGAACTCATAGCCAAATTTTGTTATATCAACTAGACTCCTTGTAAGTTTCCGGGCAGGAAGTCTCAGTGTGGGTATTTTTATTCCCCACTTAACAGCAAGATCTCCACAGGACAGTAAGGAGATAAATGTGAAGCTCTGAGTTGTGCTTCAGTAACAGTTCAAGATCACTCAGTATTCAGATCCTGATGTCCAGAGAGTTTTCCCCCTCTGCCATATCAAACCCTCAAGACAAACATCCCAAAGTCCATACCTCAAAACCAGATTTTAATATAATGGCTGGAATCCAAACGGACTGACACAGATTCTGATGTAAGTCTTACCTAGAAAGTTCCTGCTGGGCATAACCTCCTTAACTTGGATGCTTGTGGCTCCCATAGGGATGATAAAGATTTGATTGTAACCTGAAAAAAAAAAAAAAGGGAATTATTCAATATCTGTCTGTGGATGCCACACAGCCACTCTTCTGTGCCAAAGATGCTCACAGTTTTGTTGGTGCCTGAAAAGCATGAGCTTTTTGCAGGTGGCTTGAAGCATTTCCACTGTCATTTTGACTGCATTCTGGGTAGTTTCACCCTACATCATCCACAGGTCATGTGTGTAAAAAATTCCTCAGAAAAGTAAGCACAGGGGTCAGAGCATATTCTATTTTTTAGATTTTAAAATCTTCGGAATGTCGGCAAGCATCATATTGGAGTTCAACACAGAGAGATGTGACCACAAATGTACTTGTTATCTTGAAATCTTTCAAAATTGGCCAAATGCAGCAGATGCAGTCCCATTTCTAGCCTTGCACTAATCCTGGTGGGGTTCTCAAGATACTGGACAGTCTTACAAAGGCAGTACATAGCTGTGTTCTTATGGTACATTTACAGCACCTGCTTGAGAGGGAGCAGGGAAAGACACCAGCATCACGGCAAGAGCTTCTGTATGTACAGAGATTAAGGACGTGATTCCCAGGATAAGGCCATCAGTACATTTTCTGATGCTAAGGCCACACACCATACAGACATTTCAAGTGAACATCCAAGCATGCCTACAATTATCACATGAACAGGTGTCCCCACCAGCCCTTGTAGCAGTTGACTTTCAGTTTAAATCTCTCCTTCTCACCTGCCCAAACCACCTAGGATCATCTGTACCTTTGGGGAGGCTGGTCACATCAAAAGTGCCCTTCACACCATAGCAGGTGCTGCCATCTCCTCCACACTGCAGGCACTTGTCCTCCTTCTTGTCAGATTGCAGCATATTATCACAGCCAACAGCCTGTCAGAGCACAGGAGCATTAATATGAATAAACCATAATGACAGAGAAAATAAAAAAAATGGCCAAATGTTGGACAGATCTAATAAGAAAGCCTGAATGTATGAAGTCTGTGAAGTCAAGATAGGGCAGAGAAAGAATTGACAGAGAAAGGACAGGGCTGATATCTACTATTTCACATCCAGAGACAGATAAATGCTGTCCACATGCTCCTCAGTACCTTGAAAGCTGAATGATTCACCTTTTCTCATGCTATTATGAAAGGTCAAGTAGAACAAAGGGAAGCAACAGAAAGACTGACAGACCCAATGACGAATGAAGGAAGCAGCAAGATGACTAACCTGACAAACACCCTCTACACAGATGTCCCGTTTGCCAGGTTCACAGGTAGTCCCATCAACCACAGTTTCCTTGTGCCTGTAGTAGAAGTTCTCTCCCTTGGGAATACAGTTTAACTCACACTTATTGGGTGCTGGCAGGAGACAAAAAACAAACATTATATTATAGCTTGATAACACATCAGAAACCTAGTTTTAGATCACAGGAGCAGAAACAGAGGGGTGGACTGATATTAAGTGGCAGATATTGAACAAATTTCTGGGTCACAAACCGCTGGAGGCTGCAAAAATACCCTGGTAAAGTCCCACTGTATGCAATCGTTTCCTCAGGGGACATTGGTTCAGGCAGATATTTGGTTACTCTTAGTAAGATTGTTCTTATGCTCCCTTGGAGTACAAGGCTTTCTAGAATGAGAACAAGTGCTGACACAGAACTGTTAACAACCAACAAAACCCCCCTTTAAATCCATCTTAAAATCCCTCATAATTTGTTAACAAACTGTGAATGATACCATATCAAAGCTCAGAGCAAGGACCCCCCGGTTCTCACACCTGCCTTCTGAGTTAGTTCCTCAAGAAAGCAATTGAAGAGATGTCATATTTTCTGAAGCACTCATTAATTATATGCATTTGTTTCTTCTGTGCCCTACCAATATTCTTTTGCCAATATTGGAAAATACAGCAGAACTTCTACTCCTCTAATACTTCAGAACATACTGCAAGCAGTTCCAGATTTCTTTAGCAATGTTTCTGAAAGAATGGTTGTTACAAGAGACAAGTATATATTGCTGCAATGCTGCCTCCTGGCCCATGCATCCAGTGCCTTTGTGACAGCAATGCCTTGCTGCTGGCAAAAAGATTTTTTCCATGCCACTCCCTGCCCCACACTCCAACTGAGAAAGTATCCTGCGAGGTCGCTACAGTAAAAAACATTAGGGTCACTTCAAAACATACTGTTCATAAGTAGGGATGAAATGTAACCCTACATGTTCATCATTACCTCCATAATACGGAAGCCACTTGTACTTCTTTCCTTGGAATTCTGTCCCATCAAACTCAGCACACTGCTCTGCCCGAAAATCCCGGGAGCCTTCCGGGCAGCTCTGTTTGGAGGAGAAAATGTATTAGGTCTTTATAAAAAGGAGGAAAATTGAGTGTGCAATAAAAATTTGGGTTTTATTGTTATTCCTCCCATATCAAATCAGAGGCATAATTTCAATATACTTTTGAAGGGGTACTATTAATGAACTGCATTCACCAGTGATGCCAGAGAAACAGAAATTATAATGACACATTATTTCTCAATTCTCAAGAATTACATTTTTCTGGGGAAAAGCAGCAACAGGCAAGAAAAAACAAAAACAAAGAACTGAACATTACATGACATTACATACCTGAACATTACATGACCGATAGCTTCGTGTTGGGCCAACACAACTGGAAGGACCTTCTGTCCTGAAAGTCAGAAAAATTACATGAAGTTCTCTGAAGAATACACATGTAAAAATGGCAGACATTACAAATCACCTTCACATCAAGCGTATCACCCTCACAGAGACTCCTGAAACAGCAAAATAACTAAAATGCACTTCTGCACCACTAAAGCAAGCTGGTATCTTCTAGTTCTGTTTTCTGCTATGGTTCGTGTTCTGGCATGAATGAGACACAGACCATGAACAATAGCAGTACAGCTCTTTGGTGTCATGTTTCAACTAAATAATGGAAGCAGAGCTTTTAGTCCATTCTCCACCAGCAAATAGGTGAGGTGTTCATACAAGACAGAGAAACATGTTATGAGCAGCAGGAGGGTAGTGGCCAATTCAGAACAGGTATGTACATCATCTATCTTGCTTTTTACAGGCAGACTAGGCCCATTAGTAAGAAGAGCTAAACATGTCCATGGAAAGTGTGCAACACCCATATTCCGGTCAAATGACTCTGGCTGAGAAATATGGAGAGTAACAGTTGTGGAGGAAATTGATCTGAAAAGTCAACCAGTGTCTAATACCTCAATATTCCTGAAATGGAGAGACAGGCCTCCAGGGATTCTGGCAGGTGTATACCATAATGGGCCACTTTCAAAAGAGATCCTTCTTTATTCTGTGTGGGAAGCAGCAGCTCTTCACAAATCTGGATTCTTCTATTACAACCCCCCATCATTTCTCTAAACACAGAGAGGCTGGTTTTTAAGATATTATTGAGAGTCTGGCTTTTTTTTCTCCTTTTCTTTGTTTTCATCCACAACAGGATCTCTAAGGTGCATCATTCTCAAGAGGTGCAGTACCAGTCACCATCCTCATTAGAATGCAGCTAAGCCAGCTGCAAGTGAGGTGGCACAGTGCTAACACTTCTTAAGCCAACTCTGCTCTTCCTTTCCTCTGGGGCAACTTACCTTCCTGAGATTTACGAGCCTGAGAAAATCCTGGCACAGTCACCAGCTCTCAGGAGAGGAACCAACTTGCTCTGGACTGTTCTCCATGCCCCCAGGGCTTGCCACACCAGACCTCAATGAACAGCTGCTGCCATGCCAATCACCTGATTGCATAGCCTTGGATCAACAGAGAAACTGCTGTGCTCTATCAGAGGAGCCAAAGCAAGGACGTGTTGAAGAGGGCACTATTCAAAAAAGTAGTTATAAAACTGAAAGTAAGGTTCATCTCAAAGGGGTCTCATTCCCCTGGGATCAAACACTACGTCATTTTTGTTCTGGATGTATATTGGAACATAACTGCAGGAGCTCAGTAACAGAAAAACACATTTAAAGAATCAAAAAAAGGAGGTTAGCCCTCACCTTTGGGAATAGCAGTGCCGCTGCCGAAAGCTGACTCCACCGCCACAGCTCCGACTGCACTTGCTCCATTCACCCCAGCTCCCCCAGACATCCACCTGCCGTTTCATACGGTGGCCCTGTAAATAAAAAACCCACAGACATATCAGACAGACCTAGCAACACAGGAAAAAAGCCAAATGGAAATGAGGCAGAGAACCTATGTTCCTGCTGTGCTGTATTCCTAGTATGAGAAGTGGCACAGAATAATAAATCAGAAACATCAGGCCTCTAATATCTAGGAGTATTAGCTTCCTGAAGACATATAGCACATCCAGCTTTTTAATCTCCCTTAACTGCTACTCTTTGTCTATTCATAGAATCTCAGCAGTTTTGAATAACCATCTAAAAGAGGATAACATCTTCCTCTCAGCAAGGCAGCAAAGGCAAATCATTACTTCAGGGACTATGAGCACTGTCACTGCACACCAGATCAATAGAGCCACTTAATCCCAAATCCTTGGCTCCAAGCCCAATACTTAGGAGAAATAAAAGAAGCAGAAAGGAAAGCCCTGGAACACTTTTTACTGCAACAAAATTCCATACATGGACCCTTTTTCCCCTTACCCAACTGTGTCCAATGATGATGCCAAGGTCACCATTAGCTACACCCTTAATTAATTTTGTATGTAGAAAGTCTGAATGGATACTGACATTAAGAGAAATAACCACAACAATATAGACAAGAAGTTACAAGTGCAATGCAACCAACCAAAACACATTGTCTTAGAAATACATTAAATATCATATTTTCAGGAAAAAAAGGCCTACTGCAGCTCATGGGATCTACATACAGCAGGACATGGGTGGTTAGTGGGAAGAATAGCAATATCCTGAAGAAAAAAAAGAATATTTGCAAGATGCAGCAGGCAGAGAAACAAAAGGTAAAAAATTATTGTGAGGTAACACTTCCATACACACTGTACCCCTCCAAATTTACATAACCCCCTGGTCTAGGTCCCTGTTCACTTGAACACAGAACCCCACACTTCGATACTCTACATTTCCCTGCTCGTGCTCTGTGTCCATTCCTTCCCATTGTCCCCCTGGTACCCTCATGTAAGCCATTTTCTGATGATCACCCCAGCTAGTAAGTGCCATCATAAGGGTTTTCTGCAGGAGCGAAGGAATATCCTAGAAGTGGAGATTTCACCACGGCAGGATTATGAACCCTGAGCAGCAGGCAATTTCCACCCACACAGGTCACTTTCCATGGTCTACAGAAAAGGATGGCACTCAGGAGAAAGCTCCTCAATTTAAGAGCATAATTTTCACTTCTGTTAACTGATAACTGCTTTTACACAAGACATCCAAGTCTCTGCTAGAAATAGGAGCTAGTCTAATAAATCATCCACTGAATCCAACTCAGGCAAGATGCATAGGTTAATTCTCCCTTGTCATTTAGACAGTTTTAATGATTTTCTACACATACTTGCTGCCTGACTGTATTTCCAAATTACAGTCTTGTTTCTTTCCTTCACCCTCTTTTAAAGAATAATTCCCTGCTACTGGCAGAGTAATAGGCAGAGATATTAGCCAATCATATCTATGCATTTACCATTAAATTACTTACAACTATCTAGCTGCAGAGTCACCCCAAATTATTACCTACATTGCTCTAATGTGAAACACTTTCTTCCTAGCCCATGCTATTTAATTTTCTTCACACAAGTTCTGTGCAATTCTTTCTAATACCTCTGGTTCAGACTAACTCTGTTTGCCTTCATCACTCACTCAATGGCACTACCCAGGTTACAGCCGCTTCGACATACCTTCTCTTGGCCAAGTCAACATCTCCCTGACCTCGTGCCAAACCCCTTTTCCATTCTTTCATTCCAGATACTGAGTTCAGTATTTGTCTTTTGCATTCCCATTTGCCTTTCTGGGAGTAATCCCAACAACAGAGTTTCAACTTTCAGCAAGGCATTTTATTTTCCCAAGTTTTTCTTTCAGACATCTAATTTCTCCCTCTGTAAGCCCTCCTCTTTTACTCTCAAAAGAATAAAATACGCTACCTCTACACTTTTTTTTCTCTACAATCTTATTCTTCTGTATCAACTGACTGATTTAGGAACGGTATTATCTCACCTTGGAAACAAGGGACCTCTCAGTCAGCATAAGGGAGAAGGAAACATGTAGATAAAAATCCAAAGGAAGAGCATTTGAAAGTCAGATTACTGGAAGGCAATTAGGATAGAAAGCCCTTCCTCGATACACACGTGTGTGTGAGCGCACACCCCCCTACCCCCCCATAAATATTCCAATATCCCTCCTACAGAACTAGCATTCTTTATTCCTTTCGTAGAGAGGAAAATCTGCAGGGACTGTTTGTTGTAAGGCTTTATCACCCGCAGAGTTCAGGAACAGTAATTTTTCTCAGTATCACTCCATTTACACACACCCCAAAAGGAGCATCAGCCCAAAGAATCCTCCCAAAGCTGTAGAGTGTTAGAGAAACATTTTAATAGGGGCCTAACTCCCATATTTGGAAATCTGTGCACAGTCCTCATTACTTCAGTAACTGCACACATGTATACAGGCAACTACAAAGCTGCATATTTATAATAAATAATAAATATGTTACATAATCTGATAACAGTATGTTTTTAGATGCTGTCATATAGTTTCTGTTCCAAAAGCCTCTTTTTGCTCTCTTCAGACTCTGGAATGCTTTTATCTGTTGTCAGCCAGGACAACTAAATTCCATTCCCTCCTGGATTCCAGAACTAATAACCTACAATCTTCATCACTGTTACAAATTCATTTGGTTCCATTCTTCCCTTGCTTCAGTCTAACATGTGTACAAGAATGTAGCTTCTTTATCTGCATTATGAATATATTTTAATGTTTCAAGAAAAGTGAGAAAATGCATATAACCATCTTACTTGATTTCTAAAAACTCCAGAAAGAACTGTCAGTTAATGCCCAACTGCTCTGTCTAGTTTTATTGCCAGTTAAGACACCAGAAATGCATACCTTCTGGGAATATTGATGTTGCCTGTGACCCTGGCACCACATGCTCTCAGTGCTCATTTGCACACAGGCTGCTGTGGTATGAACACTGCACTGGTTTTATCAGTTCCTATGGATGAACTGCTGATGTAGTTGCAGCATCTGCTGTTACCAGGTCAACTACAACTGATATAACCAGCAAGTAAAAAAGCTACGCCTCTAGAGTTCCAGACTCCATCTGCAAAGAATTCCAGTATGCATCAGATATAAACAAAAGAATTCTGGAAAAGAGTCCTAGATAGCATATTATATACTACATAATGTTTATTTTTATGTATGAAACATGCACTGGAAGAGAAGTTATGAATGGGACATGACTCAGAAAGACATAAAATGCCATCAGTATGTAGGAACACTTTAGAAGGGGCCCTTGAAAGACTTTTCAGTCAGTCTGATGAGATGAATAGGAAAATATGCATGGGAAGAGGACTGTGCTTCTCAGACAAACGCATTGCAGGCATGCAGTGATCCACAAAGTTCATATACTCAAATGGGGACTAGTGATTCAGTGCGAATAATCTCCTAGTGCCTTGCTACAACTCACATACTACCAAGCTATCAAAGCAAACATCAATTTACTTTAGAGTCACAAGTGAGCAGTGAAGTTTTGCAGTCACATGTCCAAACAACCTACATTCCAGTTAAGTTCTTACCCCTAGTATTTCCCTTACTCCTTGGACATCTTTAAGAGCCTAGCGATAACCAACCTGAACTGCTTTGTGAATTTTTTTGTGCTGCCTTTCCAAACTGACAAGCAGCAACAAAATATCATGTTGCCCCACTCCACCCAGTCATTGCTCAAAGCATATGGTTACTGATAATCACACTATGTCCCAGAGATTTTGGACAAGGCTAGTGTTTGCTTTTAGCCCAGCAGGTTGCATAGCTTTGGTCCATTGAGCTGCAACCGAAGCATCATTTTGGACACTGAAAAGTTGTTACTGTGACTTCTGGGGCTGCTTCACAGTTACTAGATTCCATTCAGATCAGATATAAATCTGTGCTGACAGTAAGAACATGGTGGGGAATCTTTGATGTTGGAGGTTGATGACAAGGCCCTGCACAACTGTTACCCACTGAAAACTGATATTGCTCATAATGAAAAAAATGAGTAATGTGGTATTACTGTTATGTTATGCAGTGTTTCTGTGGCTTAAAACTACATTAAAAACCAGACTCTCTCTCTCTTTAACCTTTCTTAGTATTTCTGAAATAACACTGCATCCTTTTATTTGAAAAATATCTACTTTCTAGGGTTTATAGTTTTTGAAATAAGATTAATGTTTATTTTGACACACCCTGAACTGTAGCCTCATTTATGAAACATGAAAGAAGGATATGAACCAAAGACTTTACAAAAGAAAATTATCACCACAATAATTTCTGTAATGGTTTAATTGGCAAAGTCTTGGCAATTAAGAAGTCTCCAGTGAAAAAATACAGCTTTGTTAAGTTTGAATAGTGATTGCTTAGAGAAAAGTTAATTACTTAGAGAAAAGTTAATAAGGGAAGGGGAGAGAGAAAGTGTCCAGGTGCCCCAAGGGCTGGCTGCTCCCTGCGGGCTGGGGGCCAGTACCAGGAGGCTGTCCTGGAGCAGCAGGGCAAGCCAGGGCACAGACTCAGCCCTGGGAATTGGGCACCTCCAGCCAAAGTCAGGCTGGACATGGGACTGCAGGTGAGCCTAGCTTATCAGGGTCCACGGCTGGGCCAGGAAGGGTTGTGCAGATGTAGCATCAGGATGATGCAGGATGCATCATCAGTACAGCATCACTGGGGCAGGAACTAACAGTCCCTGGAACCTACAGTGGGGTCCTGGGCAGTGGGCAGGGTGGGGGGAGTCCGGTCAGTGCCCTCAGGACCCTAACAAAAACAACCCACAATCCTTAGACCATATGCTCTTCAGGAGGTGAATCGTTTCCTTCTCCTTTCTATATCCAGAAGACCTACCTGGTACTACAGTGATGACCATCGATAATATTTTCATATAGTTAAGCTCTGCATGACATGTGGCATTCCACACTCAAACATAATTGAAAGGGAGCTGAAAACATTCAGTATATCTTACACGTTTATAATTTAGATACATGTTACTGTTCCAATAGATGCTTTTTCAAGATGCATTTTCAAGAAAATCCATCTACGACAACCTAGGATATTAGCCAAAAATGCAACCAAAAATAAGCTAATTAATCCAAACCACATCAGCAAGGCATTTTTTATAATTCTGTCTTAACCACTGATCTTGGCTCAAACACAGCAGGCTTGCAAAGAGCTTTGAAGGTGAATAATGCCAAGTACCATTTTTATGAATAATGAATAAATAATGAAAGAATTGTATTCGAGAAAAACTAGAAAAACAGGAATGAAAGTGAATAAGATGGTGACAGCAGGAAGCGAAATACAAAATGGTACAGAAGAAGAGAGTATCTCATTAAGACATGCTGCTTTACAAAAAACAGGAAAAAATCCAGGCTTCATTAGCTTTAATGGCTTGTGGTTTACACTCGTGTATGTCTCCTTTCATTCCTCTCTACCACACTAGCCACGGCTTGTGAGCATATCCTGTCAAATCGACTAAAATCCAGCAGTTCCCCAGCACCTCCATTTTCTCAAAACACTTGAGTTTGTCCCTACATGATTGTACCCACTCCCTCATGATTCTCAGGTCTCTTCCACGTTCCCTTTGTTCACCTCTCCAACAACGCTCACTCTGCTACCTCTCTCTGGTCTGTCCTACCATACACTTGGCTCCTTCCACATCCACTGATTTCCTGTCAGTTGGGCAGGATATGGTGTATGCCTTGCCCACTGCACAACTAGGTACATGCTGCCCCATGGGACTACACTGGCTTGCTGGTTAGTGGGCAGAGCAGATGCTAGTTGCTTTTCAGAAATGGAAAGACTCCCAGAAACTCTGGGTGGCCTAGAGATGACTAGAGTATTTAAAGAACTCTCTAAAATGATAATGCCACTGCAGAGAAGTCAAACTAATTCTTGGAATCCTTGTGGAAGAAATGGAGGACAGTCAGAAAACTCTACAAAGAGGACGATTGTGAGGAAACTTTATGAACCCAAATTTATTTGGAAAAGTGGACAATACACACAGTATGAAGTCACCACAAGTTGTTTATCCAAGGGGCCTAACAGGAACTCAAGGTTGAAATGGATAAACTGTTGCATACTAGCAGACAACTGTCTCAGCTAAAACCACTTCAGCATCTGATTACTGGAAAGTGCAAAATCTGGCACCAGTTTGCAAAAGGATCCCAGGGGAACTCTACACTCACATAGTATAAAACTGATGTCAACTGATAAATTAATAGAAATTATAACAAAGAACAGAATGAGCAGGCACCTGCATAAATACAGGATGTTTCAGGAAAAAAAGCCAGTAAGGCTTTTTTAAAGGCTAATCCTTCTAAGATTATTGCAGTTTTTTGAGAGATTCACAAACATGTCAACAAGGGTAACCTGTCAGATACACTCATATTTCAAAAAAAATCCTTCACTTAAAGCTCTGAAGGAAGTTAAGCAGCCAGAGGACAGTCCTGCAGTGGATGATGAGCAGGTCACCCACAAAGGCAGGAGTGAAATCTCCATCTACTGCAAGAATTGACATTAGCAGCAGAATTCCATAAAGAACCTGAACTGCTCAACACACTTATTACTTAGTTTTTTATTAGTTATATGTTTATTATCAATTATGCCAAAACCACAGAAGTAGTGAAGGCAGCTGGTAAGGGTAATTCAGGGTAATAAAGGACAACAGAGAACCAGAGACATACTGCAAAGAATTATGGAAAGACATTATAGTATAAGTGACTTGTCACTAAAATGACAGTGGAGATTTCATGTAGGCAACTTAAGTGATGCACATGACAAAACACAAGTCCTATCCTAACAAATAAAATTATTACATATGAATTGGTCTTTAGCCCTCAAGAGCAGGACCCTGGTGTTATGATAGAAATGCTGTGTTGCTAGAAGTCTACATGGCTTCTAAGAGACGTTGACTAAATTCAGGGAAGAGAAATAGAGACATCTCTAGCTCAAAGGGTCCATACACTGGAAGTGTATTGGGAGAAATTGTACTTGCCAATCTTTTAATAGTTTTTTCTAGATGTGCGTTTGTGACATAGCTGGAAACAGGATATAGAAAAATGAACTGGTCCTACCTGGTACAATTATTCTTGTGCATGTTTTCTACCTTTCACTCCATAAGAATACTAGTAAAATCTCCTTCTCTTTCTCACTCCTCACAGTAATTTTTACTATTTCTGTATTACCTTAACTTTGAGGTCCTTGTGCACTTTCTGCCCTTTCTGTCAAATCCGGTTAAGGCATTTAGAAGTTTATTCAATACATTAACACTGTTTAAACAATAACAATGCTAATTTCTTTAGAATAAATTAAAACTAGCATTTTAACCTAGAACTGCAGATCCATAGAAAACAATGGTGTTCAGATTAAATGTATCTGAACATGCTGTCAGCCAAGCCTCAGGCCAGCCTTCACTTTAAGCACACCTGCAGTACAATCTAGGAGCAAATGTAAGTATTGGATATGATATAATGATCAGCTAATGCCTAAAGATCATAAAAGATGAAATAAAATTCTTCCTCAGATAAGCAGCTTTCCCTTGAATTTGTCCCATGGTATGGGCAGATAAGATATTTCTCATCTGGAAAGAAGGACCTCCAGATGCAAAAATTTGCACCACCAAGCATACAATACATACATTCCTCCTGCTCACCCAGCTGTAGTTTCTAGTGCTACTTCAACACAAACAATAAAGGAGCTACAAGTAATGGGTGACCTCCCTTTCCAGATCCTTCAAAGCCTGGTGAAAAGGAACACACACCACAGGTACTGTGTGGTAAGCCTCTCTCCATATTCTAGCATGAAAGAAGGATTGAAAAGTACAGTGGGTTCCACCAAGGATGGAGCACTGGGCAGGAAGTTTCCTGCAGCGAGTGGCTTTGACAAGCAGGAGTCCCTCTCTTTCTGCTTAACTCTGCCTGCCATGTCTGGCAGACAAACCACCACACTCACTGCAAGCAGAGAGATGTCATTTCTGCCCTTATTCTGCTTGCTGCTTTCCCTAGCCTAACAATAAAGTAAAAACAAGTTCAGCTACTCCCCTCCAAAACCAGATGAAAAACACTAGGCATCAATCTATACCCTTTAATCACATGCAGATCTGTAGAACCACTTCCCTACTCTTGTGTAAGCCTGCAGTTCACACATTTATAGCTGTACTCCCATTTGCACTATGAGTCTCTCTGCATGCAAGTTCATTCTCTCCTGCACCTGGGTCAAAGAAAAGGTCAAAGAAGCAATCACTGTGTGCATTGGTAGACAGAAGGGATCTAAGAGGTAAGCAATTAATTCTGGAATAAAACCCACACATGCTGATTTTAGTTCTACCACCACCATCCTGTTCTTCCTGAGGTATACACAATTCACTGTATAGCTGGAGGTGATCCTTTCTATCAATGTGCTGCTATACTGGCAGCTCATTTGACACCAAAATCAAAACAATTGCTGCTGTCTTAGCTGCAAGACTGCTCTGGATCTAATATCCAATAAAGAGGCAGAGCCTCAACTTCTTAGATATGTGCTACTATAAATTAAATGAACTGTTTCTCCTTCAGTGTGGAGAAATGTACCACGTCACTGACAATCTCTTATACTTCTGCCATTGGGAATTACAAAAGAACAGCACAGGGAAGGCAGCTTTTCAATGCTATGCAATATGGATTAAAGTTATTTTTAAAAAAACCTGCCACCTCAGGTAAAGTCCTAAAGGAGTGGAGAGGGATCTAGAAGAGCAATCAATTCTCCAGCTTATGTCCCCACCATGCAGTATTCCTTACCTCAGTTTTCAAACTCACCCTCTGCTTCCCTTCCTTTCTCTAACCATTTGCATTTATAGCAGCAGAGCTACCACTCCTCTTCTGCAGCGGTTAGATGAGTGCTCTGCTTTTTCAGAGCTGTCCCAGCTGCGGGTGTTCAGGCATCTCCACTACTCTTTGGGTGCTTAGCTTGATCTAGCACAGAATTGAGTTGCCATTGCTACAGTCAGTCCTGCCAGCTCCACCCTGCGCAAGCCGACCACCTCTTGCTATGGTTCAGCCTGCTTGCATTAGCATCTGGTAAGGAATGGCCCTTATCAAACAAATGCCATTTCTCTCTTCCCTACTAGAAACAAAAAGGAGAATTGCCACAGCAGAGTGCCTCAGGGCTGATGGATCTTCTTCTTTCCTCATGATTTGGAGAGATCCAGCATGTCAAGGAAACTGAAGTTTAGTGATGACTAAGCAAAACCTTCTCCCTTCATTCAGCAAGGTTTCAAGAATGCTACTGATGGCATGCAGGGGATAGAGTCTAATGCTACAGAGAAATGTAAGCCTTCACAGTTGCAGCGTGTTTCAGTCATACCCCTTCCCAAAAATCACCAGGTTGGAGATAAGCAGGTGAAGACATGAACAGAATATAATGTATTCCATTCTGGTTCTTTAAACATACAGTATGGTCTTCTACTAGATCTTAGATAGCAAGAGCTCATTTAAGCATATTTCCATCTGTAAGACAGAACATATGACAACTAACAAACTCTGCCTGATTTCTGGTCTCTCATCCCTGATCTTCAAAGGTGGCCTAGAAAGCAAAACACTTATTCCAGGTGATAATTGCATCTTTTTTTTCCCCCTCCCATCTCTGCTCCTTTACACCTAACAAACATATAACTTCTTCCTTTGCTAACACTTCCACTCTACTCAGCAGGCCATCTTTTACCTTCGATGTCCAACTCACTAATAAAGTTGGACTTAAACTCAGAGAAACTGTTCTCAGAAAGATCCTACGCCTCTCTCAGAAAGGAAGAGGGATCCCGGTTCTTAACAGTTGTATTCTTTTTCTGATAATATCAAATCGGCATAACATAAAGATTACCTCTGCCAGTAAAGCTAAATCACATGGCTGAGAATTCTAAGATCAAAGAAAAGAGTAAATGAGCTAACCAAAAATTCATTCTCTTTACTTCAAGTGACAATTCTTTCTAGCTTTGAAGCAGGAGACAGTAATTACTGCTTTGCAGATAACATCCCTGGAGCCAAAGGGACTACCAGAATTCTGTTATTTAATCGCCACGTCAGATTTTTTATGATGTACCACAGCAGGACTGAGGACTTAAACCCATTGGCTCTTTCAGAAAATACTTTCTACGAAACACTTGAGTTACAAATGCTGACAGTTCTTAAGAGAAGTATCTTTCATATCTTGTGACAGTGCATAGAAGAGCGTTTACTTACTGAAAATACAGAAGGTGGCACTACTGTTAGCATGAGCAGAAGGAACAAGTTCTTCATCTCCGCCTGTGGGAACAGAAAGATTACTGATCAGAATTGCTTGCTTCTTTGCTGCTCGTTTGGTGGAAGAACTACAATACCACACACTAAAAATGGAGGAGGAACTAAAATGAAGGTGAGAGAAGAAAAGCAGTTTTATCACTACAGTCCCTGGATAGATGAAGGCAACTGCAAAGACTGAAATTACCCTGTACAGAAAGCCAGAATGTAATTACTGAGTGTAAATATTTCCCTGAACTTTCCTCTGATATTATGAGAACATCATCCCCAGGCACAGTGGAAGGTACATGCTGTTGCATGTCTGCCATCCCACCCATTTACATATACACATGATAAAATACTTGAAGATTGCAATGACTTCCACCAATCCAAGGTAAGAAATTCCACAGTTAACATTTCTGTACCCTGTAGTCATCTTGCACGGACTGGTGAAGCTTTGTGTCTGTCTTTGTGTGGTCTCACTTGTTTAAAATCCTACAGTTCACCACAGACAGCTATAGCTACATTCAACAATGAGTAGTTATATCCCTTCTGCAGAGCTAGAAGGGAGATCAGGTCACACAGATTGGTATGGCAGCATACAACAGTTCCTAAATTTGGGGCATTATGCATGTTTGTGACCACAATATCTCATTGGTACATTGCCTGTTGCTATTTAATCCTTCCTCTTTTGAGTTGCAGCCCACAACAACCACCACTCACCAGCATTCACAGCTGTGACTATGGACACTTCAGCTACTAGAGACCGACTTTCTCATGGTCATTTTCTCATGACCTCATGGCAAGTTGATTAATCCCAGAAAAAAAAAGGAGACACACTTGATATTCCTAGTATAGTTTTATCTAGTTTGGGCTTCTTTCTAACTTGGGAAAAGAAAGGTAAAAGGACAGAAGGATAAATTTTCCTTTCACTATGCATGAAAGAATCAAGGAAGAAATGCTTATCTCATCAGTCCTTGTAACAACATCTGTTTTAATATTAAAACTTCACATATAGCTCCTTTAGCCTAACCTATTAAATCCAGCTAAAATACAGAACATGCATCATTATTAACAGTGATAACATTTATATAAAATCACTGTTGCATGAGAATATCAAATCAGAACCAAGAAATACTCAAAATGAAACCTACTTGATCTAGTATTCGTGCATTTCACATTATTTTGTCATGGGCAACCATTTTTCTCCTAATCCTAGGTCTCACTGAATCACAGCTCATTACCACTCTCCAAGTCCATATATATCATGGATTTTGACATTTCCAACATTACCTGTTCTGGGGATAAAAAAGCATGTTCTTAAATGTTTTTCCCTTTCATATGTAAAAGCTACTAACTTCTGAAAAATCCAGTTGCACCAAATTCTGTGTGCAAAATAGCCATGAACAGGGAAAATGTAACTGGAAAAACAAGCGTCTCTCCCTAACTACTGCATGCCAAACATAAGATTCGTAAGAAAATGGAGCTATAGGAGCTTTTCATATGAATAGACTTTCATTAATTTTGTATTAGTCATTCTTAAGAAACTGAGGGAAGTCTATGTACACCCTATTACCCACACATGCTACTACTACTCTTCCCGTTCAGATCAAGGAAGAAATAACCCAGAGATACCTCCACAAGAGGTCAAGTACACTCTCTGTGTACTTGTGTACAACCAAAACATAGGCTAGACCTTTGTCAAAACCCTATCCAACTGCAAATCTTTTCCCAGTGGAAGGACAGGCAAGAGGAGACCCTTTTACTACAAGTTCCATGCACACAAACACTAAAGCTGTCCTGAAGTAGTTCACACCACTAGCAAAGGTCACTGTGAAAGCAGCCTCTTCCTTGAATCATCTTGGTATCAGAGGTAAGTATTGGAGATCACCTCCTCTTCCTACTACTCAGTGGAAAAAAAAATCTCTTCTCCATCATTCCTCTCTCATATATTCCATTCCAGGCACCACTTTGGGTTTTTGGAGATGGCCTTGAAAATCAAATGCTTGTTCTGCTGCTAATGGACTGCCCACTCAGCCCTTTCTAACATCTGAGCCAAGAAGCAGACAGGAAGCTGGGATCAAACCACATGAGGCTCCTGGAGCAGAGGCTAGAGGAGTGGCTCACCAGTGTTCCCATTCCCCAAGCAATTAGTATTTTGGATGATTTTAGTCAGATAGGATAAAAAGAGTCTCTGAGGAGACGACTAGAGTCAGAACCCAATGTATGGGGCAATCCCAGGCATCAAAGCAGCAAGAGGTTACAGCCCTGGTGCTTGCTTGTATTTTTGTGTCATTGCACTTGTATGGTAATTGCTATCATATGTCTCAAATTTGGCATTAAAAAGTTTAGACCATCCAGTCCTAATAAATTAGTCAACAGATTCCAGGAAGGATTGTCAGAAGGAAGAACAGGGCTGTCTGTATCCTATTAAATCTCTCATTGCAAAACGAATCTTGTATTTGATTATGTGAGCTTCAGTAAACTTGTTATTTTAAAAGCTTCCTCAGATATAGAATTCAGCATTTATCCCTTTCACCTTAGTTTCAACCACAACAGATGGAACTGGGGAATCTGTCCAAAAGCTTAAAAAAACCCTCAAGTTCTGTTTCTGGATTTAATGGCTCTAACTCCTTGTAAAACCTGGGGTACAGCAGCATATGTTTATTCTGATTGTTTGCCATTCTTCTCACCGAAGGCTGAGTATGCAGGGGAAGGAATGAAAATGACAGTGTCTTGCAGTGCTTTCACTTGTAACAACAGCAGCTGTTGTTCCCTGTGCCTCCTGCCCTTCTCTAATTTTCTTCAACCCTTCCCAGCTCCCTTTTCTCACTGTGTGCTAGAACAGCATCTGCACCCCTCCTCCACCCAGAAACAGCAGCAGGGCCTGAAGGGAAATGGTGACTCTATGTGTAAGATATGGAACAGCTGCTGAAAAGCTCACAGAGGGATTCCTGCCATAGTACTAAAATATGAAGTTATCTCAGGGAGAGGATTTACGAGACAAGAATAAGTTCACAACAAGTAAGGAACCACCAGAATCTTCAACCAGAACTAGATGTGTACACAGCTGAAAGCTCTGCCCCATATACCAGAAAAGATTCAAATTGTCTATCTAACCATAATCTGGCATTAACTGTTCAGGTTAGATGAATAAAAAGGTTGAAGTGGTGACTAGTCCCAGCCATCTGTAAGCTTGGCCAAAAGGAATCTGCTCTGTAGTTCAGCTCTGGACTGTTTTCTTTAAGAGATGCTGACCCAAGCTCCTCCAAACACTGGGGAAGTTCAAACTTAAATCTAATTTTAACAGCTCAGGAACCTTACTTCTATTCCAAAACAGGTGGGTGAGAGGGCTATGGAGGAGATGACTGCAATTTTGTAACTATGGACAGAACACAAGAACTCCACTACAACTGGAAACTGGGGTAAGTACCCTTATTTCAGGGCTTAACACTGAACCCACTTAGGAAAGAATCTTTTGCCTTAACAAATAGAAATTCTAGAAAAGACAGATAGGCAGACTTGGAGGCTTCTCTATAGTGGAGCCAGCAGTGAACTACTGTAATACTATTTTATTTAGTTAGAAACTCTTATCCAGGCCCAGGCAGGCTTAGCAAAATCAATCAAATCTTCATTAAGACCAGGAGTATGTTTCAGAATCAAGGACAGTTTTAATGACTCCTATATTTACTTTATGTGTGTAAATCCCGCCTTCCAATACACAAATAAGATTGCTTACTTAAAGTTGGTCACTTTTCCAAATAACCTCTTAACATCCATGTTCCTAGGGAAACAAGACCTATTTTGCCTGTATATATATGTAAAAATAACATTGAATCACCTAACTAATTTCAGGGTCTCAAAAGCAATAAAATTACATTTTGAGAGAAAAGATACTAGGCCAGGATGAAGAGAAGTGTTGGACTTTTAATCCATTTAGATGACAACTTTTTTTTTTCAATAGGAAGGAAATTCAGACTCGAAAGAAATATTATGAATAATTCAGCCTTGCATAAACAAGAACCTAAGCTGTTTGGGCACTACAGAATCAGATCATAAAGTCAGAATAAAACAGGTTTCACAAGTTCCACTGCTCACAGATTTATCAGTTTTTCTCTATTCTTTTTGAAAATAATTGGATAGTTGGTGTTACATGGTTCTTCTCCGTTTAGCACATAAGACAGACCAGTCTTCTTTGGCCTGTGAGCCACATTTCTAAATCATCTTTGGCCAAAGATACATATCACATATGTGGGCCAGGGACTGCTCTAGGAGTGGTTCATAGGCAGAAGGTAAAAAGACCCCTTCAGGGTTCCCTAGACAAGACTTATCTGGACATGCAGGTAAGTGGCAAAGCCATCCAGTATTACTGACTTTGGCAGGTATTTACAGCTCATTTTATCTCCCAATTTGAATTACCCAACATGGATCTATTATTCCCATCTGAGGTAGCCCTGACACAAAAGCTGTCTTTGCATGGCTTGTGAGGTACAGATTGACCACTGCAGCAATAAATCTTTGCCTGTTGCAATATCGAGTATAGCACATCCAGCACTAAAGCAGAAGTTGCCCCAGTGATCCCACTACTCACACCTTTTCAGAATTCTCTCACCTTTCCTCCACTCCCCTTTAACACACAAGATCTCATTTTGATGTTTTATGTTTAGAGGTTTGGTTGACAGTGGTGGGAAGTCAGAAAGGATGATATGTTGCCCAGTTATTCACTGACATGAATTTTTTTAGTCATTGACTCAGAGCAAAGTATTTAAGCTTTCAGACTCACTACATTTCCGGAAGACATCATGATTTTTGCTTTGCTCTAAAAATCTTCCAGGATATCTTGGTTCCAGCTTGTTTTTGTTTACTTGACAACTGAGAAGGACCTTTAAGTTTTTGCTGGAAGAATTAGAAAAGGGAAAATAAACACATACTGCAAGAAGGTAAGATGAAGGTGGGGAGAGAAAGGGGTTCCACGGAGCAGGGATGAAGGATAGAGAAAAACTTCCATTTACTTAAGCTGTGTGCTGAGTTGGGAGAGCATGAGGACCACATCACACAGCCCAGAGGAACCAGGATACCAATCATCATTTTAGGCAGAGGATATCACATTCAAGATACTTCTTAATACACCTGTTTTCTTCCCCAACTACAGTAAGCCATCCTTTTTTAAAAAAAATTCCCAAAGAAAATCCTGGCCCTGGTGTCCTTTGGCTTAGGGCAGATAAGTCAATTAATGTGCATGTGCCCATTAAAGCAGGAGGATGCTGAATTTCCTTTGCCTTGACCATGTGATGAGCCACAGTCATAAAGAGCTGTTTGTAAACAAAGCAAGGGATAAATGTTTATAAATGAGTTTAAATAAAGACTGTTTGAAAGGGCTTATTGGAAATGGAGACAAAACCAAAATAAAACAACACAAGTTGTCCGAGTAAAAGTTTTACAGCCATATCTTTACCACTGGTACCCAGATTTAGTAATTCATTCTAAATACATGCTAGGAATTGAAGAATCCTCATCAAGAAAGCAATCCCACTGAGATATACTTTCAGCTGTGTTATGCATATTATGAAAGATAAATTTTCAGCTGGAATAAGTTTAAAATTCACCTTGTTAAATGAAAAAAAAATTACAAAAACTTACTAACAAGCACAGCAGCTGGAGAAGTGAGTAGTAGTAACATAGAAGAATCTTCTAGCCTGCTCTATCAATAGCCTTTCAACAAAGCCTTCAGCCTGATTCCTAACAGGTACATGAATCTGCACCAGGCCATTGCTTCATGTGGCTGACACAGACTGACAGTGTTTTTACAGAGGACTTCTACAGCAATGTCAGGGTCAGCAACACCTGGGGAAGCTATAGCAGCCTCTGACATAGAGTTTTAATCTGAATACTGAAATCACGCAGAACAGTAGTTGAAAAATCATCAGGCTCAAGAGGAAGATCAACACACAGAGGTTCTAGTAAGGCCTCACACAATACCCCATTAGTGAGTGTGGAAGAAGCAGACCTACTTTTTCCCCCACTCTCCAAAATCTACAATGAAGTATCTAAGGCTTAAGTCAGTGAAGCAGCATCTTCCAAGTAAATTTGTTCACTATGCCAGCTCTTTACAGGAGTTAATACAGTATTTCATGAGGGCAATTTTCTGTCTACCTATTAATATCAGCTGAGAGTCAATTTTATGCAACTAGCCTCCCACTATTAGGTTTACAGCAAGAGATTTATTATAAGGAGTAAAGATAGGATTCCGCCTTCTATTTTGGTAGTCTCACAGTGCTTAGCTGTTAATTAAATCTGGGAGCATGTAGGGATAATGACAAACACACACAGACTAATTTAGACATTGCAACAAGAAGCCACACACTGCCTATGGAAAATACATGAAAAGGATATAGTCACCCAAATACTAGCATAATTGAAGAGGAATGGCTAACAGTCTTTTACATCTACTACTGTCTTGTCACAGCTTAAGCTTCATTTCTATGAGATATTTAGCCTGGCCAGAAATATCACCTGACACTGAGCACTGCTGCTGTTTTTAAATCATAGAATGGATTGGGTTGGAAAGGGCCTTAAAGATCATCTAGTTCAACCTTCCTGCTATGGGCAGGGACAGCTTCTGCTAGACCAGGTTGTTCAAAGCCCCATCTAACTTGGCCTTGAACACCTCCAGGAATGGGGCATCCACAACTTCTCTGGGCAACCCGTTCCAGTGCCTCACCACTTTCTCAGTAAAGAATCTCCTCCTAATATCTAATCTAAATCTCCCCTCTTTTACTCTAGAACCATTGTCCCTTGTCTTACCAGTACCCACCCATACAAAAAGTCACTCTCCATTTTTTTTCTAAGGCCCCTTTAAATACCAACAGGCAGCAATAAGGTCTCCTCACAGCCTTCTCTTCTCAGACCGAACAACCTCAGCTCTCTCAGCCTGTCTTCATAGCAGATGTGATCATCTGATCATCTGATCAGCCCTCTGATCATCTTTGAGGCCTTCCTCTGGACTTGTTCCAGCAGGTCCACATACATTTCTTATGCTGAGAACCCCAGACCTATATGCAGCACTCTAAGTGGGGTCTCACAAGGGCAGAGCAGAGGGAGAGACACCCATCCTGCAACCTGCTGGCCACACTGCTTTTGATGCAGCCCAGGATGCAGTTGGTCTTCTGGGCTGCAAGCACACATTGCTGGTTCATGTCCAGCTCTTCATCCACAAGAACCCCCCAGTCCTTCTCTGCAGGGCTGCTCCCAATGCATCCACCTGAGTCTGTGCTCAGGTCTGGGATTGCCCCAACCCACGTGCAGGACTTTACACCTGGACATGGTGAACTTGGTGATGTTTCCATGGGCCCACTTCTCAAGCCTGTCCAGGCCCCTCTGGATGATATTCTGTCCTTCTGTTGTGTCAACTGCACTGCTCAGCTTTGTGTCACCTGCAAACTTGCTGAGGGTGCACTTGATCTCACTGTCTATGCCATTGATAAAGATATTAAAGAGCACCGGTCCCAAGACAGAGCTTTGAGGACACCACTTATCCCCAGGTTCCACTTGGACATAGAGCCATTGACCACAGCTCTAAGGCTGCATCCACCATCCAATGCCTTATTCACAGAATAGTCCACCCTTCAAGTCCACCCTTCAAATCCACCTCTCTCCAACTTGGAGATAAGGGTGTTGTGTGGGACTGTGTCAAAAGCCTTACAGAATTCTATGTAGATGACGTTGGTTGGTCTTCCCTTGTCAACTGCTGCAGTCACTCCATCACAGAAGGGCACCAGACTGGTCAGATATGATTTGCCTTAGTGAAGCCATGCTGGCCTGTCTTGGATCATCTCCTTTTCTTGTATGCATCTGAACATTGCTTCCATGATCTTCTGAGGCACAGAGGGGAGGCTCACAAGCCTTCAGTTTTCTGGGTCTTCCTGCATCCTCTTTTTAGAAATAGGAGCAATGTTTCCCTTTTTCAAATCACTGGGGAGTTTGCCTAACTGCCATGACTTTTCAAGTATCATGGAGAGTGGCTTGGCAACCACATCAGCCTGGGATGCATCTGCTCAGGCCCCGCAGACTTGTGCCTATTTAGTTTCATCAGGTAGGTATCAAATCTGCTCTTCGCTTACAGTGGGAGGGACTTCACTCTCTAACACCTGGGCAAGCATGTTAGCTAGCTGAGACTAATCCCTTACAGTTCAAATTTTGAAGTACTCTTTAGAAAAAAAAGGATTTTAATGCTAGAAAATTGCTTCAAATTTTATTTAACTTCATTCTATCCTAATATAAATAAGGCTACTTCTGTGCTATGCAATGGGTTAAAAAACAAGCGTTACCTCAAGATGAGATTTTAAAACAATGCAAATTTTTTCTGCCTCTCTTTGCAAGATCTACATCTGTTCACTGAGAGGATATTAGTGCTACATTCAACAGTATGCTTGTAGTATATATACATAGGGAACACCTGTATAATAATTTAAATAAATTTGCTTGGGGACTAATAATAGACAGGAAAATATGAGAGTATTTACCCTGAACTTCATGTGAGTTTTGATTGCTGCTGCCTCTACATTTCTGGAACCTAAGTTACTTTTTTAAAGTTAACTCAGTTTTATATATATATGTGTGTGTGTGTGTGTGTGTGTACGTAAACATGTCAAACACACCACACTTGTACAGGTACATCTCTTCCCTAAGGAATCACTCTTACTGTTACTGTAATGCAGACATAGCTTCAGTGGCATGAAGCAGGAATTTCCCCAGAGAAGTCTGTGGGTTTGCTTACATTACTGTGCAAGGGAGAGATGACTAATGTGAGATGAACTAAAAGAAACAGAAATGAAAAAAACCCCGCAACCTAAACCAGAACTTTAGACTAACAAACTTAGGAGGCAGAATGTGTGCTAGTGGAATTAGGGCTGCTGCCTCCAAGAACACTGGCTCTAGCATCTTTCATCTGTCACTAAAAATTAACTTCATAAAAAATGATCCTAGGAGGGTGTGATCACACTGCACTGCCTGGAGAGCTCTCAAAGGAAGCACATGCTCAGTGGTGTGATCACAGCAAAATGACAACAGTCTGATCTAAAAATAAATTGGTTCTTTGCTCTGAAGCTGGTTTCTCCCACAGAAACCAGAATCCAATTACTGCTCTAAGGGCTAGGCAGAGAAACAAACAATCTGTGGATGGCACTTATTTTCTATACATCATGTCTGCATGCCAAGAAGGTGAGCTTTCCTGTGTGAGGAAGCCTAAACAAGTGATTTGATCATAGACTATGCATAGGAGTAGAAACCCAATCAAATACTTTAATATAAAAGTCTCTTCTCAAACATGTAGCAACCATTATTATTCATTCTCCAAGACAGGACTGGACCACAACAAATCACAGTTCAGATCCAAGAGTGCTAAAAGATGAGACAGAAACTGTATCCAGCAGAGTATAATTTTGAGAGAAATAAGTTCTTTTGACAAGTCCATCATATTTGGGCATAAGTGCAAATGATGTACTGAACCTGACCAATCCTCTCTCACTGTCTAGGCTCAGTAGCTGTGCTAGGTGCACTGAGAGATCTACATCACTTTTTTATAATCCTTCCCACAGACCTAAGAGCAAAGCAATCTATTTCCTCCGGAGTTTACTGAGCACCAATATGTCACTGGGAAAACACTTCCCCTTTCATTCAGCTAATGATGAACCTATAAGACTAATTGTGAGGACTACTATAATTGCATCCTGTGTATTCTAGGTGCTGTTCTCATACAAAACAGCAGCTCCCATTCTCTTATAAAAGAGCTATTTTTTTCTGTGTATTATTAGTCATGAGGTACATACATGAACTAATAAAATGCTTAATGTTTTATTAACAGTTAAAGTCCTACCTGAACAAAGAGAAAGTCTTCTGGTGCCTAAGCCCTACCTGTTCTGAGGCACAGAACAGTATTTTGTCTTCTTTATATTACATTCAGAAGAAGGGGCCCACAACCAAGATCAGAGGGTTTTTTCCTCCACGTTTCCTATTTTAACAGAACAAATAGAATAAAAATTTGTTCCTCTAACTCAAACTCAAGTACTACCAAGAAAACCAGTTACAGCAACGTAACTCCTTTCCTGTTTCCTAAACTCTTTTAGCAAGTCAGGGCACAGCCATTCCCACAGACTCCAAGTGAATCTTGGTGCCTAATTTCAGAGGCAATTAATCCCTGAAGCAATTAGATCAGGTGAGATCTACCAGCATTCTCTTTTACCAAGCTGGTAAGTAGCTGGATCTGAAAGAGAGGCCATCCCAAAGCCAAAGCTAAATTATCTGCATCAGAAGTTACTACATGTACTGAACAGCAATGTTTAAGATCATCCATTCTCCGAGTTCTCTATATCACAGTGGTTGCTACTTTCCCTTAACATCGAGACAATTTTGTTTAATACTTAATATTCTTTTTAACGTATATACATAGAGAGAGCAGCAAACAAAGCTCTACATCTTTGCTTGAAAATCACCTAAAATCATTAATCAAACATCTTGTATCAAATGCTACATTCAGAGTGGACTATTTACTAGTAAACAGCTACTAGTAAACTAGCTACAAAGAAACTATCCCAACCCCAGCACTTCTGCAATGCTATCAAGCACTTACATTCATGGAGTGAAATATTTTAAAAAACACTGTGAGGTGTCAGGACACTTCACAGTATACGAGAACCTAAAAATAGGCCAGAAAAAGAAGTCTCAATTATCTCACTCTGAACAGAAAAAAAGAGAAAAACTTTCAGAGATAGCAAATTGTCTCTTTTTAATTTTTTTCATTTTATTAATAATTTCATTCAGTGTCACAAACAAGTACTAGTTTAAGTTAGTGCCATAACAAAGACGTAATCTTATGTGCCCTTGTTCCCCACCACAAACGCCTCCCTTCGCTCCCTGTAACAGCAGAGCATTTGTCCTGGAAGTCCAGAATGTGGTTGTCCAATACACACGTGGCTGTATAGCACATTGGCTCATCCCCACCCTGCACCTCAGAAAGAATGGCTTTTCATGGCTGCTCTATCTATAGAGACTGGGATTAAAGAGTGTGGTACACCTCTAAGAAGCCGGGGTAAAAACATATAAGCTGCAAGCCAGGTTACAGAGAAGCTTTGGAAGGGCCTCATAAGTACAATGCAGAAGGGATAAACCAAACAAATGTTGTGAAGACACTTTCTAAATTAATAAGCAAAGGTGTTTACAAACCCTCTTTAAGGTCTCTACAGACAGACCTAAAGAAACATACCATCTCACTAAGCTCCTGAACTAACAGTAGTTATTCCTAGTCCTAGAGACTTCATTCAAAGCCAATACTACCTTCATCAAAGCCTTGAAACTCAGTTTTAAATTAACACTCCTCTGACCACCCACAAGGAGCATCAGCACACCAGGTAAATCTACTGCCATTCCACATTGCTACCAGCCCATTACCACATCCATACCAGGACAGGCCTCACACATCAGACTTTCTCAGGGATGGAAGATCTAGTCCGGAAAATCTCCCTTTCACAAACAGGTCTGTTGGCTCTGACAGCATTGTTTGGCTGGCCCACACAGATCCTGTCTCACGTGGCTGAAAGCAACACCAGACTGATCCGGAGACAC
Organism: Manacus vitellinus; assembly: GCF_001715985.3. Taxonomy (NCBI): domain Eukaryota; kingdom Metazoa; phylum Chordata; class Aves; order Passeriformes; family Pipridae; genus Manacus; species Manacus vitellinus. Next base: position 6,677,868 of record NW_021940750.1, read on the forward strand.
TCCCTCCCCTCAGCACCTGCTGGCACGTGAACAGAACCAGCTGAGACTCCAGGGGCAATAGTGAGGGGGTACAAGAGTCTTAGAACCTTAGGCAGGCTTTTATTCCTACGTGCAAAAATTATATTTCTCCAGTCAATACCCCTGCTACATTTGTCTTGCATTCTGCATCCTTTTTAACAGAGCATGTGTATGTCTGATGCCAGTGGGCTCATCCAGCATCCTATCAAACAGGTACCTTCCCCTTCCACCTCCCTGCTCCACCCAGCCACAACATCAGGAACAGCAGGTTTGATTATATTAAGTCTCAGTGTGATTAACTGTGTGTGAAAGGGATTCATGTTCACCAAATACATAGAGTATCTTCTTCCCTCCCTTCTGGGAAATAAAATTTTGCAGTCATAAGGACTCTGGTCTCTCCTCTCCCCTGTACACTTTTAACTGAAAGGAAAAAAAATGGTGGGAAATAAAAAATAGTTTAAAGAGCACAAACAGCACTGAAAAGACTAATAGAGAACAGATATCCAGGTAGAGGGATCAGGAAAGAGCCCAGAACACAGAGTCAACTCTTACCTTCTGCATGTGCCTGTGAAAGGTGAGCACAAAAATTGGAGACACGTGCACCACTCTGCAGCCAAGCTTCAAAAACCAGTTTCCTATAGTTCTTGTTCAAACAGTGGCACTTCAGTACTCTTCTCTTCAGCTTCTGTTTGGTTACTAATCCTTACTGCACAGGAAAAGGAGAGTTGTATTTCATTTAACCCATTCAGCCTCTCAGTTTCTTCACAAGAGTTTTCACTTTTGCTTTGGAAGGCCAGAGTCGTAAGCATGCACGCAGGCACGCCTGCTTTGGAATTGTTTCTAGCTTCTGTAGTCTGTGTGTGAGCACGCAAATGATCTCTAAACTGTGCCTAAAGTTGTTCAAGGGGCGGAGCACTTTGTAAACTAGTTTCATTTTAGCTGTAGGCAGCATATCAAAAGAGAGACAGCTATCCATGGATCCATTTGGTATTCTTTTTCAGTAAGTTCCTAACTCTGCAAAAAAAAAAATTAACTTCATATTTACTTTAAAATTATGGCCTGAATCACAGTTCACAGATATGCTTTTGACAAAAGAAAGTTTGAACTTAAATACAATTCACAGCTAGATTTGTATGTAGGCAAAGTCAAGCAGATTCCTAAGGTCTGAAAATAGCAGCACTTTAGATATGGATCGGAATTTAAACAAAGATGATAGCAGCACAGGTTTCTCTATTTTTTCCTCTAACAAATGCCATGTAATTCAGAAACTCTCTGAAAACTCCTGTGAAGGAACAATTTAAGAAGATAACTGCTAAATGAAAGGGAATCTAGTTGGACGCATTACAAGATAAAACTTGTGTTATTAACCATGAGGGTACTGGAGAAATCATTGTATAACAACTTAGGTGTTGCTGTTGTTTTATTTTGCAAGAGATAATTCTGTGTGTGGCCCCCCCCTTGATTTTGTCCTCTGCTTAGTACAAACCAAATAAATAATGAAATACAGAGACCACAGATCTAGAAAAATAGATGTTGGTCCAGCAATTACAATAGCTACCAGCATTTCAATCCTATTTAATATTTTGACTGAGGTCTCCAAGATTATGAGAATAGCTTTAAAGTCTTAAGTTTGGGTTGATCTTTCATATTTGCCTTCCAGTTTTAGAGTTTTTTTCATCAGTAGTTCATTTGTAACCATGAGAAACAGAACCTTGCTTTCAAAAGGAAAGATGAAGCTTCTACCTTCAGGTAACTCCACACGTTGGGTCTTCCAGGGAAGATATTAATGTGCAATGAAATTTCCAGAACTGACATCACTACTGTCTTCTTGGCCACCCTACTGCTTTAGATGATAAAAAGAGACAATATCTGTGGCAACTGTTGACAAGCCTAGATGTGCACAGTTCCAAATGGAAAAGAAAGTTTCTAACAGCCTCATAAACGTATCAGGTGACACAGAAGCAATTTTATTCCAGGGCTACAGCTCTTTTCATCCCTGCTGTTCAGTCCCTGTCTGGAAGCTAGCTGCAAAAGGTACAAATCCTGCTGCTACACATCCCACAGGGGACAGAGTTCAAATAAAAGTCACATCTTTTCCACAAGCAAAAGCAATCCTGTACTTTCCTGTCAAAGCTAAATCTGCCACAATAAACAAGGATAAGCCCTAACAGGAAACCCAACACAAACCATCAACACCTCCACATAGCAGCAAGGGAATTCCAAAAGATTGAAAGACAGTGCACCCCAGAAGAACATCTAGTGGTGGTGCAGATACGTGGCTACTTATGTAATCCTTGTCAGGAGAGACAACGATTGGACATTGGAAATGTCTTAATTAAGAATATCGAAATTATTGTCCTGCCCCTTTAGATTCAAATTTTCTTTTAAGAAAAATAAATCTGGGCCTTGGGCCAAGCTGTGGCTCCTCCTTTTCCACCAGAAAGAAGTTATATCAGCACATCCTTTTTTTTTTATCCACCTGTACTCTCAACTGGCCATTGGCTAATGTCATCCTGCCAGCTGTCACTTTATATCCTAAGCTTCATGATATTTGATCAAACCACAACCTGACCTCCCGGCCTTCTATGAATAAACCAAACTTTCAGATCAGTTTAAAGCTTTTAGCCAGTACCATTGGCAAGAAAAGGCTTGACATCATCCCAAAGGTTCAAAATCTAGAAGACAAAAATCCCCACAACTTCAGATGAGGTTATAAATGTGCAATTATTAAAATGTCTCTTATGGCAGCAGGACCTTCAATGAATGATTTTTTGAAATACAAAATTTAGGAATGTTCCTGTAGTTCTTGTGTTCTTGTTGATAGTTTAAACTACAAGGGAATTCAGACATGGGGAAAATATGACTGCCCGTGTTGGAATCTAGACAGCATACATCCAAAAAACAGCTTTGCCTGCTGCACTGAAGAAGTTATTGTGTAAACACATCTGGAGTAATTTTTAACCCCATAGAGACTTAATAGATAAGCTCCTCAGACGCTGAAATGAAAAACAGAAGTGACCAGACTTTTACCACAACTAAGCAACATGAAACATTGATTAAACTCCTTTTATTAAAAAAAAGAAAAGAAAAATATGTTCATACTTCCTGGTTGCAGCAGAGATGTGACAAAATCAGAACCTGTTAGTACAGGATTTGGACTCGAGGCCAGTCCTTACCAGGAAAAAGACAAGGCAAATATGAAGTTAACCTTTGCCCTGTGTTCCACAGAAAGTTTGGCGCATGTACCTTTTCTCTGTGAGAAAGGACAAGATCCCTGCGTTGAAATTGTTTTCAACACTTCCCATTTAGAGAAAGCAAGATAACCCACTGATTCAAGACCATTCTCATCTCTTCATAAGACATTGATGGATCACTATGGAGTCAATACAGTCAGGACCAGAGGAATTTGCCTCTTGTTACTAGTTCTATCCAGTGGTTAGCCTGGAGGCAATGGCATCTGGGTGTCACAGATGTGACTAAGGAGGAACAGCTGAGGTGAATGCATACTGAATTGATACAGAACACGATATCCCTTCTAACTGCATCAGTGAAGTGCTTTTGGCAAGAAGCAACCTCTACAGGAGCTGTGGCACTGGGATTTCCACAGTTAGATGGTCAGAGGTCAGTAGTAAGGCTTCTGCTTTCTCTTTTGTTATACTCCAGAAGTACTTTTCTTGGGAACAAACCACCAGGATTCCTTACTGCCAGAGGCTGTGTCCAAAGACTGTCTAAAGATTTGCATGCTTTACTGGATGCAGCTCCAGTAAACTAGTTATGGCTGTCTAATACTTACAGCATTGTAGAGAGGTGACCTAAACTAGATGTCAGATGCCCACCAAGATGCTCTATCACCCCTCATCCTCAACACAACAGAGGAAGAAAAATGGGTTGAAAAACTTGCCAAACATGATAAAGACAGGAAGATTACTCACCAGTTACTGTCATAGGCAAAACAGATTTGACTGCAGGGGCATTAATTACTGAGAAATAAAAAACCAAAACACTCCTCCTTCTTCCTAGGGAGGAATTTAACTCCTAACTTTCCTACCTCCTCTCCTCTCTCCCCAAGCAGCAACCAAGAAATTCAGACAACACTCACAAAGCCTCCAGAAGAAGAGCTGCTCTCTGTAGCTTGAGCATTCACTCAGGGAAGAATCTGCATTCAGTTTGGTTTCAAAATCTGGACCTCCAAGGAGACTTCTGTGACCAGGAAACAGTGGCACAGAGTCACATTACAAACTGCTGTTCTTGATCGCTCACTTCGTCATTTAGCCAAAGAGCAAGGATCTGGGCTGTTTTGATTATGGTTGGGTCACATGCTTACAAATAGGATGTTTGCCTTGCTTTGTTTTCAGAATAATATCCAGTTTTTTAGACAAGTGCAGTGGCCTAATCAAGGGAAATGTACAGCCATTTACATATTACCTGAGGCATTTTATTCAGGGGATATGCTCAAATATTTCTGAACATAGGATAATACTGAACAGTAATCTGACATCCCAGGTAAGTGTGTTGATGGCTGAATGAGGAAGTAAAGAAATAAGGGTCTCTGGGATGTCAAACCAAGTCCACTGCTACTGGGGACATTTCAGCATGTCACTCATTCCATCAGCTGCACAAGGGTCTGAAAATAGCAGGCTTTGGCTTACTCTGCAAAGAATTAATCTTTTGATATACTGTTTTTTTTCTTATTATTTTTTAAAGAAATGACAGTACAGTAAAATTTGATTCAACCTGAACTGAACTTTTTTCAAACTTGCGTAGTGCACCAATAACTTCATTCTTCCCACACTCTCTCTCACCAATGCAGGGTAGGCACAGGGTTTAGCCCTTGGAATCACAGCCTCTCAGTATATGGAATGTATCCTTGTCAACCCTTCAGGAAAAGCAGCTCAATTTCATGTCCAGATGTTACAAAGTCCTTAGAGGAAAGGTGGAAAGTGTATTACAGACTGATGAACTCTGCTGTACAACCTAACTGCATCAAAGCCTGTTATCCTCTTGCAGTAACTCTTACACTGGTTCATATCTGCTCCAGAGACCTGTCCACCTATGAACTCCTTCAAGCACTGAGGACTGCTGCAGAGGAGTTGACCCTGTACAACTTTTGCATAGATACTGCTACTAGCAGAGGCAATTTTATTGTGGTTTGCCAGCATGCAGCCACTGAAGTCGGCAATGCAAGACAGCAAAGAGATATTAGCTTCATTCCTATCCAGTCTCTCTTCTTGGACACTTCCATATAATGCAGCCCAGAACAGTGGAAACCAATGCAATCATTAGTATTTTGCTATAATCTGCTCCAGGAATGGACCAACTCACAAGCACTTGGTCTAGCAGGGTCCTCTTCTCTTAGTCTCTTCTTAATGACGAGCCAATTCCTGTGCTGTGCTCTCCAAAAGAGCCTTCAAATAAATTTACTCCTTGTATTCAATAGATACCTCTCTTCATCCATTTCCAAGATGAGGGAAATAGCAAGCCTGTCACTTCATATTTATTTTGATTCTCACTCAAATGAGGTAGGACTTTTACTCAGGCCAACTTTCTAAACAAGCTGGTAACGCTACATCAAGTTTCAGCTCCTCAATCTTATGACATTTAAAGAAGAAAAGCAGCATATATTGATAATGCTGGTGTTCAAAAAGCAAAAACAACTTCAAAGTGCTGTGACCAATTCCATGCAAACTCTGTTGCGAAAGGCAGTCCAATACACTGCACCGTAGGATACAAAGTGAAGGCACTATTCCATTGCTAAGACTATACTCGGATACACAAAGATTTGTGTATAAAAAACCAGAGGACCTACATGTAATGGAGTGTACATAATTTTTAAACCAACCCAACTACTCCTGAGTTTAACCCACGTAGTGAAAACAAGGACACGACTGAGTCAGTTGGAACGGAAGGGGTGTTACATTAACTTTTTCTAGCATCAGATAGCACATCCAGTTTTTCCAATGTCCCACCCCAAATCTCAGGTTATTTACATGAGATCATTCTTAGAGCTTTCCTTAAAACCAGACACTTTGAATCCTGTTAACTATTAAGGAACTGATCATAAGAACACTACAATCCCATTTTCTTTTTCGGTATCATGGATTTAAATATTGCGTAGGGCAAACTTGGCAGCCACACAGAGAATCTCATTTAGAGAGATTAATCTCTGAACACAGATAGATCTGGAGGGTCTCCATTAGTCCATTCCTTGATGCACACAATTTAAATGGGAATAATTATATTCAGGAAGTATGCACACACACACACACTCACTCAAAAAATAACATATATATTCATTAAAAGAGGCAATGCCTTATCCAGAACAGACACTCCCCTCAGCTGTTTGTTTTCCTTTTATTGTTAGTTTTACATTTTAATGATATATAAAAAGTAGAAGAAATCACAGGTGGTAAGCAGATTTGAGCTAGAGAACTGATTTCAAGAGAAAACATTTTTAGTTCTTATACAAACAAATATAGTGATTAATGATGATTTCTCATGCTCCCCAAGCTGTCACTGGTGAGCAAGGAGCAAAGGGTCAAGGCTGGCCATTTGTATTCAGATTACATTTTAAAACATAAAGGACACTCTCTAATCTCCCAAATGTTTTCCAAATATTCCAATCTGCTCCACCCAAAATAGCAAAAAGTAAAAGTCTAGGTCACACAAATTTAACAAAACATGTTATCACATGAAAGAAAAACAGAAAAACCTGTTCCCCATGGCTGTTCCAGTGCTTTGTTTGCCACACAAACATCAGCTCTTTGCTCAGAAGGTCTTGCCCAGAGTTCAGTCAAATTAATGGGAAGATTTTTATTTCCAAAGGCTTTGGACCAGGCATAGACTGATGTGGCAGAGGGGAGGGCAGACAAGGAACCAGCTAATTAATTCTAGGCCTGATCTCAGTATTTTTATAATCACTGACAAAGCTACAGTTATTGCCACCAGGGCTGGACTGAGTCCTAAGAGAAGGTCTTGCTGAACTGTTCTGTCCTGCCTGAACCTCTATGGGGAACCAAAGCAGCCAGGTTCTCCTTTCCTCTGAGCTGACTCCCTGCTCTCAATGTGGATAGTCCCCTTCACCCCCACACAGTGCACCTGGGTTCCTGGTGCCACACACACCTTGAGGCCCTCAGGGATGGAAACAGCTTCTCTGCTTCTCCCAAACATCAGCCTTTGCTGGGCATGGGGAGCTTTGCCAAGCAGAGATAACAATACAGAAAAGCTTTGGAGGGAAGAAGGAAGCTGGCTACATCACAGCGAACATGAAGAAAGATCCCCCTGGAACTATTCCAGCTATTCTCCGTTGAAATATTCAGGCTTTTTCTCTCAGCACTCTTTCCACACTCCCCCCAGAGATCTCACACTATTCACTGTGGAGTCGAAAATCCACAGTGACTCTTAGCTGGGCTTGGCACTAACTACCCCAAATGCTGCTTAGGAGAGACAGGAGAAGAGAAAAAAGCTGAAAGCAAAACCTCTGACAAGCAATTCTCACCCCCATGCCCCACATACATTTATCCCTAGTAATTCCCTGTCCATTTATACACATTACTTCTGCTAAAGAAAAGTAAATCCAGTGCCAAAATATAGCTCTTTGGTCAAAAAAGTGTTATATTCAGCAGTGGTTTAATCTCTAGCATACTAAACATGGAGTCATTAAGATTTAACGCTATTGAAATGGAAATTGAGACAGAAACCTTTCCAGTTCTTATACTTCACTTTGGAATTGGAAGAGAACAACACTGACTGTAATAGCATTAAAAGATCCTCTGGACCAACATGCTGTTGATAGTAAGTACTTGGAAGCTTGAGGCACAACGTAAGCTCTTGATGATATCTTCCAGCATCATGCAGCAAGGAAGCTGACACTGTACTAAGAACAGCATTACAGCCTCGCCGCACAGCACAGAAAAGTTAGCAACAAAACAGAGCAACAGGGGCTGTCAAGACGATGATCCTTCTCTCCATCTCAGCAGACTCTCGTGGCACAGCTCTCTCCCATGGCTCAAGGCAGAGACAGTCCTTTTCCCAGGCTCTGTCCCTGTGCAACCCGAACGGGGCATGAGAAGGTGCCCACATCCTGGCAGCCGTATCTGTACGCCTATGGCTCAGATCTCCGACAAGGAGATTTCCCTCCAGCATAATGAGGTCTTTAGCCACTAACAAAGGAGCCTTCTGGGGCAGAATTCCAGCTGCGCCTGAGATCTTGCCTCCACAAAGAGATGATTTTTTCCAGCACACAGGTTCAGTCTGAAGAGGAAGGGAAAGGGTTGCTTTTACCGATCCAGGGATTTTCAGTTGCAGTGGTTGAAGGTTTCTGTTTACTCTTAGATCAGGGTAAGAAATCTCTTGCTTCTCTTTCCTGCTGCTTCACAATTGCCGGTTGAGCTTCTGTGCTTGCCGCTCCTTTGCCTCAAAGGCAAACCTGGTGTCCTGCAGCTGGGCAATGGCCTCTTTGGCCTCCTTTAGGTCCTGACAGATGAGCTCATACTTCTCTGTCAGCTCTCTGTTCTCTCGGCGCAGTTCTTGTACCACCTGGTTCACCTCCTCCGTCTGCTTGGTGCAGTGGATCTTCAGCTGCTCTACCTCAGAAAGCATGATCTCCATGTTCTTGACCAGTGACTCCAGTTTCTCTTTGGACATGGTGTCAGGATCAGTTCTATTCAATATGCCCAACCCAAACCCAAAAGGGACAAAGAAAGCCACCCTGTGCAACATGCACCAGGAAGTCTGGCAATCACAGTCTTGTGGTCGCTTTTTATACTCACTCTTGCTCATCCTCCTCCCTTCCCTTTCCTTCCCTTCCCCAAAGTGACTCTAATCTTCTTTACTTGGTTAATCTACTTATTTTTATTGCGCTGTAGAAACTGACTGAGAGGCTGACAACCCTGCAGTAACATATGTGCTGTGCAGCAAAAGCCAGAGCAATAATGAGACTGTGCAGCCTATCCATAGAAAAACAGCTTTCATCTGAAGAATTCTCTTGGGAACCCCTTGCAGTACCCATTAAAGTACAAAGAAACCTCTTCAAGCCAGATGCCTACTCCAGTCTTGTGCACCCAGTCCCAAGAGCACAGCCTGACTTTCATCTTACTGAGATAAGCAAGCTTACAGCAATACAAGTCAAGTACAGGCAAAAAGAATTGGCCTCAGTTTATCTTCCTCTCTCCTAATCTTATATTTTGGCAAGATGGAAGAAACAAACCAAAATTCCTAGTTTTTTTTCCAGAAGCTCTATCCAACAATAAACACTGCAACAGCCTGTACCTCATCTTTTATTGAAGGTATTCACAATGGTTCATTGTCACAATCAGTGGCAACCACAGCTACCGAGCCATGTACCACTTGAAGGTGGCTTGTGTTCTGTTAGGGACATGCAGGCTAGAAATTTTAAACCCTGGTACCCCGTCTCTCACTTCAGCTCCATCAGTAACGTTGGCTCTAGAATTCACACAAAAACTTATTCGTGTACACACTTGCCACACACAGTAAAGTGTCAAATGGCCGCTGAGCACTACTGAACCTCTGAGAATCGAGACTGAGACATGCCAGTCTCAATACACTGATTACTCAGGTCACACCAGACAGCAGGGTGATCCCAGCAGCCACAAGGGATTAAGAGTCTGGCCGACTTTCTGAAGTTTGACCCAGACTTTCTTATGTATCCAGTTAATTAATGCACTTGCCTAGGCAATAAGAATCATTAATTAGCCAACAATCTGATGTAACAATATCACCCTTGAGAAATTAATTTGGCTGAGAAGGTGTTATTGCATGTGGCTCTCCAGGGAAGAACCCATGCAGTTTAGCACTGATCATCTGGCCAGAGGGCACAGACCAGAGCAGAGACAAGAATACAGGTTTGCCCTTGGGTAACTTGCAAACTAAGGGCAGAAAAGCGTGTCTCTCCTTCCTCCTCACATCAGGAACATCTCCTTAAGGCTGAGTCTGTGCCTTTTCAAAAGCCCTCAGTGTATTCCACTCACCCACAGAAATGCAGAGTCTCATTTGCCATACAGCACATAGACCTGTTCTCACTGTATTCACCTCACAGAATTATGTTCCAGTGCACAGTATTGCATAATGGCCTTTACTCTTGCATGCTGTTTTGCAATTCCAATTCCCCTTAAAAAGACCCCTAGGTAAGATCCTGTAGTTCCATCACATACATTCAATACCAGGTTGAGAGAGAATATACGTGTTCACATGTGTAGTTCCCCCAAATACATTTTTTCTTAATTTTTCTCCCAAAACTGTTGCTTTTTTCTCGCTATGGAAAGTTTCAGATGCTTCCTCCCACAACTCATTCCCCCTTCTCCCCTGCTAGGCTCAGAGAAATGAAGCTCTTTCTTCCAGGAAATTTTACATCTCCTCCACACTGGATGAAAACACTGCTGGATGCTGGCCAAGCTCTGACAGTGTTCAAAGGCCTGGGACTTCTCACAGCTGGGGGTTAAAGAGTCGCTCACAAAGCCAGCCATCCTACTGCCTCTCACACAAATGCACCAGCAGAGCCCTCTCATCCTGGCAGATGGAGTGCTTTGCACCACACTTTGAAATGAGCAGAATGACATCCTTCAGATGAAAAGAGAGTGGGAGAATCTAAACATAATTAGAATATGTCCTAAAGTCCTTGAAGAAACATTTGCACTGGCTGTCAGCCCAGATCCCACGTGATGCACATGGCACTGGAATAGGCTGGAACATGCTGCAGCATTACAAAACAGCAGGTCTTCATTAGTGTGGAATCTTCCCTGTCTCCACAACTGTACACGTTGCACCCAAACAGTTTAAATAAAGCAGAATTACAATGATGCATAAAGGGAGTGCCACAGAGGTCATCTACTTGGATATTAGTAATTGATACATCACCTCTCACTATATTACTCTCAAAATTACTTAAGTTGCCTTGGATACAGACAGAATCTTGGCAACAGAATTGGGGTAAGAGACACTACTGAAATAACAATGTAAAACGAAAACAAGGAGTAGCATGAAGAGTTTCTATAAAGATAGATGGTAATAATTACTATGCTTGGTTTGATTTAAAATATTCTTCGATGAAGAAGTGGGAATTAAAAGTGCGCTCATGGAAACTGCAGTGGGAGAATGATGCAAAAATCACTAGACCTAGAGAAATGCAGCAATGAGACTAACTGTAGTTTCTTACCTTAATCACTGCTGGACTCCACTGTTGCAGACAAACCAGAGGAAGAGGCAAACACGAAGAGTGAATTCAGCTGGGGAAACATGCAGAACAGCATACCTGAGAAAAACAAGTCAAACCACAAGAATTCAGTGCACAAGGACACACACCAAACAGCAGTCTTAGGAGTGTTGGGGAAGTAGCATGTTAAGACAAAAATTAGTGACACAACATAGCAGGGGAAAATAATAAAGCACTGCTAGGCTGTATTACAAAGAGGCATTGTACCATAAGGGGATGAAGTACCTCCAGTTTCTCTCTCCACCCCGCTGGAGAGAAAATGTAATGTTTTGTTCTGGACATCTTGTCATAAAGGGGCCAAAAACCCCCTTGAAACTTAGACAAGTGTCCAGAGAAGATGCTGATATCAAAAAAATTTGAACTCTAGGAACCAGGTTTAAGAAGGATTGAAAACTGCATGGCAAGATATTTCTAGGACTGTGTTGCAGTCATGCCCGGGTCCTCTGCACATTTCAGGGAAGACAGTTCAGCTGGAAGAATGTTTCTGTAATTATTAAGGGCCCGACTGTGCAATTGTATTTTTGAAAATAGCAGTGATTTCTGTGCTCTCAGCAAATGGTACCTCTCTGGTCATTTCATAGCCACACTAATCAAGAAAAATTGGTGTTAAACCTCTTACTACAGTACATGCTACATTGATAGACACCATTGCTAAATCTATTAGCTCTCTTGTGCACATTCTTTATTCCACCTTTCACTCTGCATAGGAGTTTGAGATATATAAAAGAAGGAAACACAGAGCTAGTTAGGAACAAAACAGGAGAGCAACTACTGGAAACACCCACCCCTGCTTCTCTGGGTGATGGGAAAATTTTGGAAAGTGGCACGGGTAGAAGTGAAACTTCTCATGCTTTCCCATAATGGATGGGAGCTGCCACATCTGACTGTAACACCAAAATCAACTATGCTGGTTTTAGCACTGAAGCAGATGACAGTATGAGGGTGCCAGGCTCAGGATGGTTCATACATACTTGTGCCTTCTTCATAGGTCTCTGAGCCAAAGAGAATCAGCCATTCCTCTCACCCACAGGCACACACAAGCCAAAAATGCAGTTTTCCTATCATGTGCATACCTCTGAGAGTCTGAGGAGAAGACACAAAAATCATACTCTTGAAGTATCCACCTGAAAGCAGACTAAAGGCTTTCCAGTTTCTAGTGTATTTAAAACAGGTTCTAGGAACATTTGCGGAAAAAATCATTAAGCTACCTCACCCTCTTTCTGGAGTTTTCTAAGCAACAAAAGGGGGACAATTCACTGGCCTAGAATTTTAAATGGGAAGAAAAAACTGCATACCTCAACAAGAATGGTTTTTAAATGACTGCTCAGGCTGATGAAGCACGCCATTTGGTACAAACCCTGTAGAATAAAGTTACACATACCGTATCTTCTCAGGCACATACATTGCTGTATCTACTCCTAGTTTTATCAGTCACAGACACAAATGTCCAGTGCAATGTTCACACAACTGCAGTGGGAGACAGCACTTTAATGTCTCAGAGTAGCTAGTTTAAGGTTATCATCTCCAGTTAACAATGGTCATTATTTTAACAAAATATTATTTTTAAGACATACAGACTAACTGTAGTGAAAGTGTTAGAGCCCTCAACACTGTTTTTTCTTGCAGCCTTTTCACTTATCCCTGGTTTATCCTCAATGGCATATCTAGCAGCCAGTGCAGCATTTGCAAGCTCTGTGTTTCACAATCTAGGAATTCCACTTGGGTAAAAGCATTCTATACAAATTTATTGCAAGATTAAGCATAAAGAGCTCTCTATACTAAAACCACTTGAAAAAAAACCTCAAACAAACAAAAAAGCCCCCAAAAACCAAACCCAACTAAAAAACCACTAGAGACCAAGCAGCACCTGAAGGCATTGACCTTTCTTGCACCAGAGTGGGAGACATTTGTCCCCAGCTATTCAATTTGTTTCTAATAAAAGACAAACACCATTGTTACATGTGTCAAAATACTCAGCACTGTGTAAGGCATTGACATAATGATGATCTCATCCTGCAGAGTTTAGAGACTATTGATAAAGTCTGCTCTCTTATTAAAACATGAGATTTAATTTTAGCTACTATTATAAGCATTAACCATATCTCACACAATTTGGCAGAACTTGAATTCAGCTGCACAAAAAACTACATGATTTACAGGTTTTGATCTAAAATACTGCACCAAAAGGATGCCTACCCAAAACTATGATCAAAATCTTTCACACAAATGTCTCAATGTCTCAATACTATAGGCGTCTAGAGAGGTATTAATGAACACAGAGGTACCTTTTTCCGTTCTGCCTCCAGCTACTCAGCAGCCAGATCAAAACAATTAATTCAGCATATACAGCTCAGTAAAGAAAAACTGATACTTTTAACAGTTATCCCCAAAGTGGGTTGATTTCTCCTTAAGAAATCAACTGGGTAGCAAAAATACCAAGCAGCGACAGGTTGATTATATAAACTGAAAAAAACCCTAACCCTCTACTAGGACTTCTACCATCTAAGAAAGGGAAGAAACAGTTCCCTCATTAATATTTGAGGTGAAAAATTTCAAAAGTGGGACAATGTTGAATACTTCAGATTAAATAAAACAGTGGAACGTATTAATGACTATTTTTAAATGTTCAGAATGTTTCAAAACAGAAGCTGTTTTAAAATAAGAACTTTTCTTTTGTTCAGAGTGTCAAACTGGAAAGTTTCCAAAGCCCCTCCAAACAGTAACACAAGCAATTCTGCTGGGAAGACATCCTCTATTGCACGTAACCAGTCTTCTAGTAAGGAGACTATACAGGACACCTCCTGGGGACCACAAGAGATCGTCCGTGGGGCTTTCTCCCCCACACCAGCCTCCTTGGCCTGTGCCCCATCTTGAGGGGTGCTCCCTCTCCATGGTACCTGAAGTCAACACTGTGAGAAGGAAGGGGAAAGTGGAAGGAAACCTCTTCCTCACCCCTTAGTGCAGACAAGGGGCCAGCCAGCACCTCCAGAGCCTGCAAGGGCAGATCACATGCACAGGACTCAAATGATGGTCCCAGTAACTCAGTGAGCAAGGCACCCTGAGGAGTAATTAGATCTGATAATAACATAATAGTCAATGGTTTGTCTAATATATCCTTCCACAACATGTTGAATTAAGGGCTGCTGGAAAGGAGGGGAATGAGCAAAAACCAATTATCCATGAGCAAAAACCAATTATCCATAAGCAAAACTTTACAGAGAAGCAAAAATAAATATATATATATATATTTTAAAAATTTGCAAATAAATAACCTAAGAAACATTCTTTCATTCATTCTGTAGTGTGATTTTTTTCCTAAAGACTGAGTGTCCATCCTGATAGAACATGCAAACTTCAGGAAAACAAAGAAGTAAAAATTCCCAAACTGTTATTATTCAGTATATATGAATTGAAATATTGGTTGAAAGAAAAGATGCACACTGTTTATTTGCAGGACATGAGGTTATGTAATCTAGTACTGTAACCAGACTAGACCAAATAAACTGGCAGTGGTGCAGATGTCAGCAATTATTGAGAAATTTCATCTGGTGAGAAGAAAGTCCTCTTTTAGTTCTAGATACATGTGAACACTCATGTCATTTTTGGTTCAGAATGCCAAATTCTATTATAATGATTATTTTGACATGGCATTTAAAGCTCACTTTATCCAGCTAACCCAATCTCCAAAAAACAGTTGAAGAACTTGTCAGTTTTCTGTGGATTTCTCTTGACTACCTGTTGTACCTTTAAGAACAAGTCACTCTGTATTATACAAATACTTCAAGGAATTTTTAATTGCATTTACTATTTAGCAATATAGAAATATGACTCAATGTTGACAGAGAAGCCTCTGAGTGTAAGGAATGGAAGCATTGAGGATGAAAGGACTTCCTCAAAAAGGATGCTTTTAAACTATAGGAGAACCATGATGTCAGCAAGCCCTTGCCCAGAACTACCTAGGAACTGTGTCATTTAACCATGACAAGTTGTCAATGACAAACACTGGCATAAATGAAGGCTCGATCCCAGGTGACTGTTCTCCTGCTAGCTTGGCATAAGGTCTGTCTCTCAGCAAATCTCAAATGGTATCAAAGTAGACAAAAAGCACTGCACTTTCTGAACGCAACAAGTAGCATCTTCTCCATACTGTATCCTTAGCTGCCTGTCACATAAACAGCCTTGACAATCTTTAAGCAGATTAAGTACACAACAGCTTCATCTCCAGAGGAAGTGAGATTAAAAGGTTTATTGCTACTATGACAACAGCTAGGTTCTGCTGTTCTTAAAATAGTTTTGAAACCTTAGCAGTGACTGGAACTGCATACATGCCTCCCCTACAGGATTCATCATGTACTAAGTACAGTCCTCCAAAAAGAAATCATTTCATAACAGTCTACTTTTTTTTAACCATGTATTTTTACCATGCTCTTTAATCCCTTGTTACGAGCACTAAGAATAGAAAGCAGTAAAAAAGGCACAGTGCTGCCATGTGGCTGTGATTACAGCTTTAGAAGTGATTATTGCCGGGAGCTGGCTGCAGGCACCAGGACAGGCACTGCCCTCAAACAGTAATCACCCCACCCTGTGCACAGTGGGGTCTAATCAGCCCTCTACCCGCTCTAGGCTGCCATTTTTGCCTTAAAAATCTTTCCCTTGATGCTCACAGGTATTCTGTAGTGTCTATGTCTGAATTAATTCCTTCCTCATAGTAACATCCACTTCTGGAAGGAGAATTTGTCACAGAGTTCATTACCAAACAGTACAGTGAGGCTTGTGCCCAGGGCATAAATCTGCCAATAACTAAATGGCAGCAGGACATTCTTCACTTGAGTATGCTATTGTATCAGTGATTAGCATTTTATTGCTGAGGATGGTCAAATAAACCATTGATTCAATCAAATATGCAGCTGCTACATTTGATGAATGTCCGGCTGTGCTCTGAGGCGTTCTCCAAGTACGTTCATGCTGACCTGTACAACAAAACCAGCAAGAAGTACAATCCTTAATTCTGACAGCAGCACTACCCCGATAAAAGAGGGTAACCCTTATCTAACTACTGAAATCAGAAAATTATTATGAACACAGAGGTCTATTCATTACTTCAGTCAGTTTAGATTAAAAGCATACTTCAAAACAAAGAAAAATCAAATCTAATCCAATTACATTGGTATTTTACATCAATGTCTCTTGACCTTCCTGCAGCAAATCAGGATTTAAAGAGAAGAGAAACAAATACAGGTTGTAAAACTCAGGAAGCAATTGACTGTTGCCTTCTCCAGACCTGTTCTGTTAGCTCCTGCCTTGTTCTTTTCTCTATAGAGTTCACAAATTCCTGAAATTTAGAGGCCTTAAATATAACTTTAATAGAGATTTCTGGTAATTAAAAAATACCTAGCAGTAACTGCTACAGACCTAGCTGAATTCTCCATGAGAGTTGATGCTGTCAATAAAGGAAATTTATTTACCTATCCCCAAAAGATTACATTAAAAAATGGAATTAAGTAAGAAAACAAATAGGTAATCAAATTAGCATATTAGATTGTATCTCCAAGTTGAGTATTTATCCTCAGTAAGATAAAATACTACTATTTTCCAGCTTGTCAGACCCCAGCATATACTAGTGCCTGGCTTTACTCCTCCCCACATGGATGTCTTTGTGCTTCCCTTGTTAAACTTCAAGAGATTCCTCTCTGCCCAGTTCTTCAGCCCATTGAGGTCCCTCTAAATGCTGCATAGTTATCTGGTCTATCAGCCACTGCTTCCACTTCTCACATAATCTACTAACTTGCTGAGGGTACACTCCATTCCATCATCCAGAACATAAATGAGTAAGTTGAGCAGCCTGATCCCAGTATTGAGCCCTGTGATAAACCACTAATGACTTGTCTCCGACTGGACCTTGTGCTGCTGATCACAACCTTCTGGGCCTGAGCAGTGGGTCAATTTTCAGTCCATTTCACTATCCACTTATCTAACCCACACTTTGTCTGCTTGTCTAGAGTGAGGTTATGGGAGATCGTCAACGGTTCTCCCCTCATTCATTAAGACACTCAGCTCATTGTAGAGGGCAAGAAGGTTGGTCAAGCATGATTTTCACTTCATAAATCCAAGCTAGGTACTCCCAGTCATCCTCTCATCCTTCATGTACTTGGAAGTTCTTTCCAGGATGATCTTCCATGTCAGCTTCCCACAGACTGAGGTGAGGCTGAATGGCCTGTATCTCCCCCATTCTTTTTTACTGCTCTTCCTGAGGATAGGACTGAAATTTGCTCTCTTCCGATCTTCAGAGAGCTCCGCCAACTGCCATGATCACTCAGATAATTCCAGAGTGGCCTTGCAATGATGCCAGCCAGCTCCCTTAGCACTCGTGGATGCAACCCATCAGGCTTCACACACTTAAATACATCCAGTTTGTTTGCAAGCTCCCTAACCTGACATCTTCCACCAAGGCTATCTACCTTGTTCCAGACTTTCCCTCTTCTCTCAGTGGTATGGGACTGTTTAAGGCCAGTCTTAACAATAAAGACTGAGGCAAGGAAGGCAACAAGTACCTCAGCCTTCTCTATGTCATTTGTCACATATTTCCCTGCCCCATTCAGCAGGGGTGACATCTTTATTTCCCTAGTCTTCCTTTTGCCATTATGCAGTTGTAGAATCCCTTCTTCTTGCCCTTCACATTCCTTGCCAGATGTAACTCCAGAGGGGCCTTGGCTTTCCTTAACCCTATCCCTGCAAGATTGGAAAGCAACTCTATGCTGTGTTTGGGTTATCTGCCCCTGCTTACAACATTTCTTCACTTTCTGTTTGGGCTTAGTTAGGAGCTCCTTGCTCATCCATGCAAGCCTCCTAACACCTGTACTTTACTTTCTACTTGTCAGGACAGACCTTTCTTTAGGTCTTCCATGCAGGTCTTTCACGTAGAGACAAGGTAATCCCCCAAAGAAACATCTTCAATAGCAGATAATCAACATGAAAAAATTTGAACTTTGCAGTGAATACTTCTTCAAAACAACCAAAAAGTGCTGCTACGGAAAAAATTCTTTCATATTGATAAGAAATTGACACCAAAATAACAATACACAACACTGTTAATTAAGTGTTTTCTTTCTGAACTTGGTATATTTTTTTCCTACTAATCTTCATTGTGCCAGCTGGTGTTTCAATATAATCTCGTACCATTTTTCAAACTTTAATTTTCCCTTATGGGATGCTTTTGCAACAGGCTTTGACTGACTCTAAAGGAACACAAAAAGCAGCTTTTAGAAGAAAGTACTACAGGAATCAGTTGAAGCTCTTCTGCTGGGAAATAAAGCAGCTACTTAAGTGTTTTAAGAAAGGAATCTTACTCATTAAATGTTGAATAAAAACATCTACAGCGTTTATGTCTCCAAGTGCTTTAAGTGATGGCTTTAAAATAATGTAAAGGCAAGATGAGTCAGGATCCATGCAACTTTTATTTTAATGATTAGACAAATACAGGAAAATTTGCAATAATCTATCAAAACCATATCTTATCAAGAACCGGAAAGGTGTTTAAAAAACATTCACATTCAATTCAGGTTATGTACAAACCAGTGTCTGTAAAAAAGAAAACAGCAAATACTTTGAATGTAAAAGAATTCCATTCTAGTTCACGTTTCAACATTTCCAATGACCAAGCTACCACTGAGATACAATCACAGTGCAGACATGTTCCACAGTCTACTAAACTTGCTTCAACAGCATTGCCAAACTAATTTTTGAAATAAAGCATTTTGATAAGTTTTGTTGTACAGTACCATCCACCCAAAATTTACTTCTGCATATTTAATCCTTGATTGCACTAGTGGCAGAAGAGTTGTCATCTACAGGTCTGGAGTACATGTATCTATATCTCCATAGGTACAGATATATATCTATATATCCAAGAAGCACCAGTCTCCTATGCCTGAAATAGCCTGTGTCTGCTTTGTACATTTAGGAGATCAGCCATTTTTAGTGGAGCACAGCCCTTGATTATTTGGCTTAAAGAAGTCATCATCCATCCAGCCAGAACTATCCTGAATGTGTTGCAGTATCATGTGCTTACACCTTCAAGATGCACCTCACACAGATGGCACTGAATTTGAGTGTGGCCATAGTAGCCATACATAGATATGACAGTATCATATGCTTTGCTGTAAGACCAGCTTCCATGGGTCTCTTTTCTTTGCCTTGGATTAAATCCCTCAACAGAAAAACTAAAAAAAAAAAAAAAAAAAAAGGAGAAATGGATGTGGTTGGATTTTAGGAAAATCTGTAATTTTTTATGATGTTTTCTCATTTATATATTTATTTGGAGCTCAGTCAAAAAAGGAGACTTATCATTGACATAAGCTGAAAGGGGAGAGAAAGCTACCATGATACCCAGTTTCAAAGTATGAACACTGAAGCAGTCACAAAACAGTTACCCCCAGTCTGCTTGAGCACAGAGGAGATGAATCCATCTGCTAGGGTTACACAATAGCTCTTTCAGAGGTACAGTCTAATGTGCTGTCATTAACATACTAATTTAATAATAATAAAAACTCTCTCAAAAGTGCAGACTACTTATCAGAAGTCCTTCAGTTATAACAATCTAACCAAGATGAATCATGATCTCAGATCAGTGTTTCAAGACAAAGAAGAGAAATGTGACACAACCTTCGCATTTGTGTAGTAACAACCCAAATGCAAACAAAAACTACTGTCAACTGAACCTTATACGGACCCAAGTACTGAGATAATCTTTAGTTGCAAGATCTCATTTGAAACATAAGCTACCGTGACTTGGCCTAAGAGGGCAGATCTAGAAAATTTAATATGGTTTCTGAAGGTGTATTAAGCCCTGATAATAAGCAGTGTACTTTAACATACCATTGCCTAGGTTCGAAAAGCAATTTCCTTTCTGAACTTATTTTGAGATTCAAACATAAACTTGAACAGTTTCTATGAATACAAATTTAATACTCTCCACCACTGTCACTCTACACTAGCTCAGAAACTGCAGGATAACAGAAGCGCCTCTGGGGAGTGGAAGACCGGCAATTTAGTGCTTGAAGGTTCTGACTTCTTCCTTGGGTTGTACATCTAACACCCATTCAAATACATGAAAAGGTTTTTGTGTATTTCTATAGATTCTAAAGCAACTCTTAATGGAGCTAGTGCTCCCATGGTGCATATTGAAGCCAAAAAAGAAACACGAGAGATGACTGCTGCATTTAAGTAAGAACCCTTAACTGAGAGCTGGCTCAAATATGCAAAGAAATGTCACTGATGCCAACTCTTAGCAATCCTGTTCTATACAATGAAACTGTGGTTGGGATGTCCAATAAAATACACAAGGGAATTTTTTTAGATATAATGCTCAGGAAAGGGACAAGTTACAATGGTATAAAACCAACTCAAAGTCTCATAAAAAAAAAAACCAAAACACCACAAAAAACAAACAAACAAAAAATGACAGAAAACCCCAAAAAACCCCAAACAACCAACCTGTTTTAAGTCAGACTTCATTGCAGCAAAATATGGAACAGTGATATAAGCTAGAAAACACAAACAAGTTTGACTTGAAAAGTCACTGTAAGTAATTTTGATATGGTTAGTTTATTAATGCTATCCAAGATGAATCAGAACACAAATGAGATGAATAAGAGTACTTCAGATGAGACAAGACAATACATTTTATGAAAATATAAGTGCTAACACTATAGTTAGCAAGTCATACTAGAAAAGAAACATACATTATCAAGGACAATCAAAGAAAGCCTTTCTTGGTTTTAAAGCAGATTTACACATTACAGCCTTTCTTCCTTTATTTGGGCAATGGTTGGTGAGCATCTCTGACGTTTCAGTCCTTTGAATCTATAGGCACTGAAACAAAACCCCGGAAAAAAAGGTAAAAGGAGCTAGTGTCAGGATTTTGACAGTTGTTCTACTTGGCAAGGACTCCAGTATGAAGATGCAAGTAAAATGGAATGCCCATCCACTCCCTATGCTTCCCAAGGAAAAAATTACTTGTACAGAGTAAGAGTCTATGGTAAAACCAGCTTCATCTCACACAAGTCTCATTTCCACTCAATTATTCATAAACAAGTTCTTCCAAATGAAGAAGACAACAGAGTTGATCAGTTTTAAGGTTTCAATAGATTCTTCTCCTTGTAAGAAGTTCAAAATCTCCTATCTTCTTTTCAGTGATATTGTCTTTCATTTCTCCAATCTTCAGTTCCTCATGGGAGAGGTAATTAAAGTGAAGAAGGTCACAAATTTTGCTCCTTCGTAACTTTTAGCAATGTCTCCCCTAACTTAAGTATGCTCACCGATAAAGATACTGCACCAAAAAATCCCTGTCCAGCCTCAGGTGTTAAGACAGCTGAGTGACCAATACTTCAGGTCAACAGAACTCTAAACCACGTTTTTGACGATGAAGAATTTCAGTGATGCATTAGAAGTGCTTTTAATAGCACTCTGATATCTAGATCTGGCAAGCTAAACTTTATCTGGGATTGCTGCAAATGTCTACTTATTTCAGAAGAATTTCAATAGAAGGAACATACAGCAACAATGCAGTCCGTGCTGTTAGAGACTACTTTCAAATGCAGGGTTTGAAATGGTGTTCTAGCAAAATGATTTGCAAGAGCACAAAGAATAACTCCTGAAATTTTTTTTAATGTAGTTTATTAACCTTTTAAAATATAAGATCCAAATTAGGACCTTATAATCTTCTAATGCCAAATAATTCAGTCCAAGTCTAAGCAGCTACATAAACTGGAGCAGGTATACAGAAGGTGCACTCCATGCTTGAGAATACAATTATTAAAACTGAGTAGAGGCTCTGGTTCCAGTGTGGAAAAAAAAAAGCTTTTAAATTTACTAAACCAAACACGCTCAGGCACAGAGGCTATGAAATCATGGAGCACTCTTAGAGTGACAGTACTTTCTCCCTTTGTCAAATTGCTACTAAGTCCTTTCTTGTTACATAAAGCAGAGTCAGGACTCTACTGTCAAAAAAGCACTGTTGAAGTAGTCCAGATTGGGTTCTCTCTCTTCAAGCAGTTACAGGGACACGTTCCATGTGATTCATCAGCTTCCTCTGTTAACATCAAGGAAGTCCTGAGCACCCTTAATGCTGTGAAAACAATCAACGTGTGGTAAGAGATCGTACTGCTGGTGGAAGCATTAGCAATTTTCACACAGGTGGTCCTTACCAGAGATATGTATATCAGAAAACCTCTGATATAATAGCACCTGGTTTAGACTGGCCATCAGGAAGGAGCCACTTTCACACAGGAAAATTCATTTGGTGCCCAGTGCAGCAGCTGTCTCAGGAAAAAAACCAAACCAAAAACCACCATCGGAAGAAGTTGTAATGATTCAGGCTTGGAATCTTGAGTAATTAACTTCCATCTCACTTGAGAACTGAGAGAAAAACATTTTTTCTTCTCCCGGATTTGCTACAAATACCCATTCCAGCATCAAGTCTGCTAGATATAAAACTGATGGAATGCTAGCTGGTCCATAAAGGGTTGCACCAGGTTATCTGTAGCAAAGTAAAAAACTAGCCCGAAGGTTATGGAGATCGGAAGAGCTGGTAAGGCCTTCTTAAAGATGGCAAGAAGCAGAAGTGTAAGGCACAGACCCTGAGGGGGAGGAAAAAAAAAAACAAAACACAAAAAACATACAGAGAAATTAGGAAACTCTGACAAGCAAAAGATTATATATATACATATATATATATAAAAACATGAATGCCACAGAAATAAAAGATACAGTTTATGCCTTCCTAAACTAAAGGCTTAAGTGACAGACATACAGCCATTGAAAATCACAGCTAAAGTCCTCATTGGAAGACAAAATGTTGCAGTTATGACTTCGTCCCTGATGAACAATAGAAACTACTCCTATTATAATATTACATTATACTCACAATTAATATGGCTACAAAACATGCTAAAGTTGTATTCCAGTCCCCGCTTGCTGTTGCAGAGGCTTTGCCAACAAGGACACTGTAGAAAATGAAGTCTCCTAAACCTAGTTTTACCCCTCCTGCAAAGTGAACACATGGCAGCATTAAGTATCAATCTACTAATATTACACATCAGTAACTGTCAAAGAAAAATGCAGATTTACATTAACTATTAACGAGACTTGATAAAAATAACATTTTATTTTCAAAATTAGTACCACTCCTGAATCAAACAAACTCATGTGAAACAAGATGGATTAGAAATACTCCACTACTTAATTAATTCATCCTATAATTTGAATTTTCATATATTCCCGGTCTCCTGGACATATAAATGCAATATATATAAACTCAGATATTTGTAATTATATTTGTGGAGGGGTGTCTACTTCGTGTTGTCTTGTCATATTCAACAGAATATTGAAGTGCAATTCCTTTAAGCTGGCTGAAGGAGGGGAAAAACAAATAAATCCCTTACAATGATGTTTAATTTGCCAGTTAGAAACCTACACACAGCAAAATATTCCACTGCTTTCCCAATTTTCCTACAGAATTCTTAAGAAGGTAGCTCTTAACAGCACTTGTGTGTAATTACAAAGCATATAACAGAGGCAAAAACTCAGCATACTTAGTCTAAAACGTGAGGTTTAAGAAAATTTGTGATTTAATATCTTATTCTTCTAAACAGTAACTACCATCTTAGCAACAACTCTGCAAGCAAAATACTCAATTATTTCTGCAAGCACCACAAAACTTCTTGAATGCCAGTTCACTGTATGAGCTTTTAGTACAAGATATTAACTAAGAAAGGTCAACACCAGGTGATCAGCTGTTTTTATTTGGCCTATTGATTACTTTGTCACCTGACTACAGTCCAGCCCAAAACTCACTTCAGAGTTCCAAGAGGAACTCAGAACATCAAAACAGAGGTATATGCCTGCTTAAATATTGGGGGGAAAAAAAAGGAAAAAAAAAGGAAAAAACGAGATAAAAATGGATAAAAGAAAAATGGCAACCCTACTCTCTTTCAACAGGCCTCCAATAAATGTCTAGAACAGTGCAGTCATGAAAAGCTTGTAAGCACTAAAACACCCTTTAACTGCTGAAACATTGCTTTCTACTGAGTGGATAACAGTAGTTTAATCTTGAGACAAAAAAAAAAAAAGGGTAATGACTGCATTTACAGGGCCTGTAATCCAAAAGAAGTGATACACAGCAGAACACTGCATGAAAAAGACAGAAACTAATGCAACTGACTGTATAATGGTCTGAAAACAGCTCATGCTATTAAAGTTTTGAGTCTGTGCATCAAATTAAAGAGCAATTTGGCCAATACCACGCATTCCTGCAGCAAACCCAAATGCTACCAAAAAGCAATGCAATCTATTTCTATGAGGCATATCAGGATTGATCATGAGCAGTGAGGATGGTTATGATCTTCAGCTTGCTATTAGCTCACAGCATGGTGTATCTGTGCAGTGAGGATGACTAAGACTGACTAGATTCAGATTTAGTAAGTTTTTCAGACACAGTACTCCATACTCACGTTCTTCAGGGTCTTCACTTGTTTGAGAGTTGCTGGGCAGAGCCTGAACAGCAGCACGCGATTCAGGTGTTGATTCAATGGGTCCTATTCTATTGTCTCTTTGTTGCTGCCATTCCTGACTAAAGCCACCATCATCTGCTTCAGCATCTTCATTCTGAGTCTGGCTTGCCGGAGCTCAAAGGAAGAAAGGCATTTAAGACCTCCTCCAAAAATTTGCCATCTAAAACATGAAAATCTCTCCACATGTAAGGTCATAGCAGAACGAGGAAAAAAGAGGTATGCCATAATATTTAGCAACATCTAACACGGACACACACGATCACAAGACATCTTCACTTAGGATTTCAATACTTATTGAAACAATCAGGAGTCAATATCCACTCTGCAGTCACAGCATCTACATGCTGTACTCAAGCCCTAGTATTCAGGAGTACTTCCACATAACAGTGGAAGTTCTGTGGTGACCTAACTTAAAGATCACAATTTAAGGAATAAACTCTCATCTAATATTTCAGTAGCTTGTTTAGTCAGTACTGACAGCTTAATTTTCCAGTAGAATACAAAACTTTACTGAAAGTTACATATATATAGATGCCTTCAAGCATGTTCAATTCTGAAACTCTACTCTGCTTTAATAACACACATAAATAAACCCCATGTTTTTAAACACTAGCTGCATAGCCAAGAGGGCTAGACACATTTCTGCTTAATATAAATGGGTTTGTATTATACCATATCTTCCCAATTTGACAAAGAATTAAGCTCTGTCAATAGTTGGCTATTGGAAGTAATTTCAACATCAACACCATGGAACCCAGAAAAACAAATGCAATAACATTAACTGCACAATAAATAAGCAATTTTTGAAGTCCTGACAGATTCATCATTCCTAATTAGGTCTCCATGCTTTCACTCCTCTACAGCAACCAGGACACTTAACACACTAAAAGATAAATATCCATAAACATGTATTCCAATAAAGTGACAATTATAAAGGCTTGTCAAAGAAAAACTCACCTTGTTTATCATAAGTGGAGTTTTTGGAAGCTTTCCGTTGGGCTTCTGGATCTTCCTCAGCCATGTTCACTAGCCATATCATTGTTGCTATTTAAAAGAAAAAAACCAACACAACAGCATAGCTTATCATATCTTCAGATGTATGCAATTATGAGATAAAACGGATTGATGCTAACACTTTCTCATTTTTCGTGGGGTTTTTCGATACAACATCCTTTTCCAACAGGCACTTTCAGTAAAGCACAGTAATATCTGGAACACAGCCAGTACCAACTACAACACACATTTACAGAATTTGGTGAATAAAATTTTATTCTTACTAGATGTTGAAAAAAATGGCAACAGCTGTTGCCAGAGAAATTACTTCTGTATATGAGGCTCACTCTGAAAATCTGAATCAACAATTTCTTTACCTTTTTTTCATTAATCAGTGCTTTTATCTGCAAGTAAAAAGGTCTATTAACACTGGAACTGAGTTATGTCAACTCAGAGGCAGCATCTGCATCAAAGTTAATTGTTCTCTGCCTCCACCATCCTCCAATCTGGAGGTAACGACGTATTGTCAAATTTAAATGGTGTACTTCAATTCAGGTTTGTGGTTTCTCAGCTTGAACCTCTCCTCTCACAAAAGAGAATAACAGGCAGCTATGCACAGTACAAGTAAAACATAGCAAGAGTAACAGACAGAGAAACCCCTCTCTTTTCTCCACTGTAGGCTTGTCCCTGAAGTAGCCAGTCTACAGCACACTTCCTGCTTCCAAATAGAGGCCTGTCAGGAGCACCAGTAGCATCAAGACTTATGATTAGCTTACTCCACTGTTTATCCATATGATTCCACCCAGCAATATGGAACTTCAAAACCAGTGGAATTATTTACTAACTGATACACAGGTCATAACAGCAAATTTAATTCAGTAGGTTATTTTTCACAGCTGCAGGGAGAAACAACGTATCAAAAAAGACAAGCCCTGGAGAAAATAGTCCTGTAAACAAATCTCTTCCTGGCAATTTCTCACATTCGTTATAGTAATACCCAGGTTATTTAAGCACTGAAACCTGATATTTTCAGAAAACAAATACTGCCTTTGAATAGGTTTAATACACAGCCTAGTGACATGTTACTTTGTCCAAAACAAGATCTGTTACCATTCTTCCTGTTTGCATTTTGTAACAAAATATTTCTGGGTTTTATCTTGAAACATCTTAGTCATATGATGAGTCAAATTTCAGAGTCAACAGTGAAAGGAAAACTGAGGCCCAAGTGAATGGACCAAGAATTTCAGCCGAAAAAGATCTTATTAAAACACAGAAAAATGAGCAAATCACTTCAACTAAGTGGGTGACTGCAAGTTTAATGTACTTACAGGAGTAAATAAGTGCTGGAAAGAGAGTTTCATTTCTCTCTTGAGCTGTTTCAACTAGCATACGAAGAGGACCTTTAGGACATAGGACAGCAACCAAATCTGAAAGGAAGGGTGAACAGATCTTATATCACCACAGACATACTTAAAAGAAGCTTTTTTCTATAACACTTGCAGAAACTTGTAATAAAGTAAAATGCACCCTGGACATAGGCTTCCAAGACAGTCACTGGCCACAGCTCAGCATCCTGCAGGAATACTTTTTAATATTCTCAGTTATACAATCTATTTTACATATTACTATAATATGTATACAAGTTTAAAACCACAATATTTCTCACTTAAGATATTATATTAACTGGAAATGAATCTGTCTATCTGTCGACTTGCAAGTAATTCAAGAAAGCTACTATTCAACTAACACCTTGGAAATACCCAAGCTTGCTTTCTATTATCAAAGCTTTTTGTAACCTAAGTTTAATACTAAAACAAATTTTAAGAGAGCAGGTGAGGCCTACATGACTTCTACGAAGTAGGCATATTTGGAGAGAGAGTTCTAACATTGCTACTACCCTTTGCAGTTGTCCACTCACCATATGTCTTTAAATTCATTTGAAACTAAATCTGACACTGAAAGGAAGAGCTTACTTGTCAGGAGCTGTATGTTGCACAGAGTAGGCCTTCTGCACCTGAGCTAACTGCCCTGGCACCGCTGCTGGTCCCACTCAAGTAAAGAATTCTTGGTGTGGGGTCACAGGCTTTGAAATTTACATCCCTTTACTCACAACAACTGCATTATGGCCTTGGAACTTTACTTCAAAAGTAATTCTGTTTTGCTGTCACTGAATAAAGGCTGAATGCTTGAAATACTCAGATTTGTTCCAGTCATGAAGGGTGGAATTGGGGATGGGGGATGGGAAGGTTTTCTCAGTGTGTCTTGTGATCCACAAGCATACACACAAGGGACAACTTCCCTTCACCTGAAGAAAGAGGACACTTAAGGAGTACACTGAGGTATCAGAGCTAAGCAAATCTTATTAACCCTTGCACTTACAACTTAACAGATTCTCAGTCTTTATCATTATCAGTGACTTTGAGAGTACACATCCATCACACTTAACATGTTTCCAAGAAAATTCAAATTATGAGCTTATCCTTACTTAGATGTAATGTTTTAATTATGTCTAAGTAACTGAATTTTAGTCTTGCCTGTGAATTAAATCAGTATTTGGGATAGTGATTATCTTACCAAAACTACCCAGTGCCCCCTACAGCTTTATGAAGAAACTACATCTTGGTTTTTCTCAGCCATCCTTCTGAAAAAGGGCAGTATGTGACAATTCTAACAATTTTCTTTAATTAAAAAAAAGAAGCCAAGGAAACAAGTCTCACAACTATATCCTTCTAAATGCAAAATGACTTCGAGCAATGCAAACTGTCCTTAATCCTTCCTTGCTTCCTTCTCATTATATTATCAGGTAAGGATCAGGTTTTGTTTCTATGTCCACAAATTTGAGCAATTCATAGGTTGGGCAGATCTCTACTTGTATGGGATTGTACACAAACAATAAGTTCCTAAATTCTGAATGTACAAGAGGTTCCAAGGATTCTTGGGGAAAATGAGAAGCGGAAAATTCTCCCCCTTCATAGAAGAGATCAAAATAGAAACGTAGGTCTCATCTCCTCCTCTCTTGAATTACTTCAATTCTCCTTCCCAAAGAATCTAATGAGTCCAAGAAACATGAAGAAAGATGGCACCATACAGTCACAAAAAGCCCTCAGCTGGAGGGATCTGATCTCAGTTTAGATCATGACCTTATTTCTGAAGTCTGTAATCACCTTATCTGCTACTTTGGGTGACACCCACACACACTCTTTTTCTTTTTTTAAGGTCTAGTCAGACAAGTGGAAAAGTTATGGAGTAAAAGAAATTCCTGCCATAGTACCCATTACTATGCCTTGCCCCAAAACTTACCATACACTGAAATGACAGCCAGGATAAGCCACGCAGTCCATTCAGGAAGGTACTTAATGAACACCAAGGCCATGAGAGCACTTATCATAATGAGATATGCTTGCTGGAGCCGAAGTGGACCCTTCCAATGGATACAAATCATTCCCACAACACCAAAGTTCCAGATCATGAGTGCCACCGTAATGTAATCCATGGCAACGTTATATGTCTTAAAAACTTCACTAAAAAAAATGAAAATAATATGGACTGCATTTGCTTAAAACAACAGAAACAAAATACAGATGCAAGCCTCAGAATATCTTTTAAAAGATTTTCAGATTAAATGTAATGGCACAAATGTAAAATTCTCCCTCCAATTAGTACTTAACTATTCTTCACAACTGGGATAATTTTACCAGTGTTTACGTAAAAGCAAAATAGACAAATACTTTGTCACCAAGTCACAGGTGACTTCACTGACGCAAGGAAGAAATGGTTGTGATGGCTTTTTGCAGATTCTGCTGCAACCAGATCATCAAGCCACTAAGAACCCTATAATTTGCATAATACTTTCCCCCAGGAAATTTGTCAACTGTAGCTGTCAGCTGACCTTGGAGAAGTACACTGTTAACAGGATGTCTCTTACTGTCATAATGTATAATTGGCTTACAAACTCACTCACTGAACTCACTGAGTCCCCTCAGTCACTGAACTTCTACAAAAGTGAGGCAGCAGGGACAGATACAGGAATTGCCTTGTATTTCAAGTTATTGTTAAGGTTAGAGAAACTATTGACCAAAAGAGGCATCGCAGATCACTTTTAGCAAAAATCAGTGACTGAAGGAATATCATTTTCTCCTCCCAAAGACCAAATTAAGTAAGTTTCTTCAGAGAGAAGTGTATTTGTCATCAAGTGGGATAAAAATATACACAGGATAGTAATTTCATGACATAACTCTAGATACACACCCAGATCAGGCTGTTCATTTTAGACAATACCAAATATTATGGACAACTTTTCTTGATGTCTGGAC
The DNA here is from genome assembly GCF_001715985.3 of Manacus vitellinus. Lineage (NCBI taxonomy): Eukaryota > Metazoa > Chordata > Aves > Passeriformes > Pipridae > Manacus > Manacus vitellinus. Next base: position 6,707,987 of record NW_021940750.1, read on the forward strand.
AAAGGCATGCTTCTAAATTTGAAAAGAAAAGCACTGAATATATTTTGGTGAGCTAGTAGATTCTTTTCAGCTGGCTCTTTTCCACCACTCCCATGCAAACAGCCTTTCCATATACAGCCCAGCATCAAAGCAGTTTATTGCAATAGGTAACTCACAATCATTCTTCTTAAGATTCAAAGCCTAGTTCTAGAATAAATACATACGTAAGATGATAAAAGAAAAATAGCATATTAATGCTTTGGTTCACTTACCCCAGGTAGATGAATGAGAAAAAGAAAAGCAGCAAAAGAGAAGAAATGATAAGCCAGCCATGGATCACCTGAAAAAGATACAGATGTTTTTAGAGTTGCTATTTTAAAGTTAATATAGATTAAAAATGCTTTTAAAGTTATTTTACCTTTTGATTAAAGCAAGCAAATGATTTAAGAGATTTCTGTCTTTGGTTGCTGCTAAATTCGTATTTATTGTATTTCAATTTAAACTTATGAATTTTAGGTGACATGTGGTCTTTCAATAGAGGTTCTTCAGCTCTACTGAAAACTACTGTTTGCATATTTTTTGACCATTTTGATACCAGTGGCATGATAACACAGCAGAAATATCTAGAATTAACACAGATGAAAAACATGACTCATTTTTGTGCTGCTCTGATTCCAAACCATTTTTAGAATACAGTTACAGAATTAAAAGCTGGAACCCAGAAAAACCCTCAGTGCTTATCATCAGTGAACAACTACATAAGGATTTCTATATTCTCTGTCAGTCATCTATGCATACAATCCCTAATTTTGATATGAGAGCAGACATACATGCCCAACAATTTAATAAAAAAAAGTTCAGCGTCGTACTCAGCAGGGACAAAGATTTAAAGCTGGAAACGACAGGTGCTTAGACTGTGCACTGAAAAAAATGCATACCACTCTTGTGGTATTTACTTTGCAAAACTAAAAAGTAAGATTGAAGAGCCCTTTAACTCCAGTAATCTCTGAACTGAGAATGACAAATATATGTTCAAAGTCCCAGCATAGAATCTCATATATAAAACCTGACCCAGCATTGCAAATAGATAACCAGTCAGAAACAATAATCTAGAAATTAAAGCTGCATAAGGAATTGTGCTTTGAACAGACATGCTAAGTGGAAAATTAACTGGTTAAATTAGCTATATATGTACACCAGATCAAAGTATTCAGAAACTGATAAATAACTGTGTTATCTCTTTGTCCTCTTCTTAAACATGTGTAATAGAATAGATCTTATGTTATAGTTCTTAAAATATTTTGCAAAGGCTAATTTAAAAGCAAAGTCCATACGCACACAGACTAAAAGAATCACACCTATGTGATGCAACCAGGACTTTCTGCCAAATTAAGAATATGGTTATTACAGTTAGTAATTTAGTACTCTTAGTCTAATGCTAAATTTTTCATAAGCATTTTTAAAATTCTCAGCAATTTTTGAAACTTTCATTCTCGTCCTTCACACTGCCTTTCAAAACAGGTTCAAATTTAACCTTCAACCTAACAAACCTGTAATTTAACTTCTAATCTCTCAGACTGGCTTTTGCCAATGTGTTCTCAAAAAGACTTAAGAATTTCCAATATGTAATAAAGCATAGTGCCTGTAAAGATGCTGCAGGAAAGCTGCCAAAGTATTGCTTTCAATATGGAAAATTGTCACCACTCAGAGCAAGTAGGAGGAAGAACCATACAAAAGCTGAAGATTGATATGTACCTGAAATAGAACCCAATTTTCCAACAACTTGTGAAGTTACTAAGTAGTGACCTAGGAATAATAATTTTATTTTTCTGTAAAATTAGTTGAAAATATTTAAAGAAAATGGCAAAGAAAGCTGTGTCATGACTTCTATCTGTAGTTCTCCTATTTGTAATATAAGCTCTTAAACTTTCTTATCACTTAAGAAAATAAAATGAATACTAATGTTTCATCCTAAAAAACAGTAAAATGCTAACAGTGTCAAACACCAAGGCCATAGTCCAGCAAACTTTTACACACACTTTGCATAACTACTGTCAACAGTACTAAAGGGGGCAGTTTCAAGAGTTGACCTGAGCTGACATTTTACACAGACATTTGTTTTATCCTCAGTATGCATCTCATTTACTATAGCATTTTCCAGATCACCGGCCTCTTTTCATACCCGTGATTTTTCTAAAGTATTTCTTGTAAGTTTTGGTCAGTGTGTTCCTAGCACGTTACCAGAACAGGTTTGTTGCCTTCTCATTAAAGAATCTTCATTCTTCATTTGACAACAACTTCAACACTAACAGACTGCTGGTACAGATTTGGCTTTGCCTGCTATAACTTGAATAAAAACTAAGGATGATCTGCAGAACGCAGATAATTAAAGTGAGCTACAGCAGTCAGACTTTGGCTAGGCAGACTAAACCAATGAAGAATGTAAAGAATAAGAAATTAAAAAAGCTAATCAAATACAATCCCCTTCAAAGGTGTTTTTGGTTAGATTTAGGAACTAGAATCAGGATCATGCTTAACATATAATATACAGGACAAACACAGGAAACTAACAGCAGTGAAGATGAAGTATTTCCTTTCTTCAAAGGAGTTTTCACATAAAAATCTTGTGAAGATAAGCAAATCATGACTACTAGATGGAGACCTAATGTTCTTTCATTATAAATTTCGTTCCCCATAATCTAGACTATATTCTTCGTATAGAACTGCATGTTAAATAGAATTCAATGGACAGATAACTACATTTTACAGCATTCTAATATAGCAGCATAGAAATACTCTGTTAGAAAATCTAAAAATAAAAAATTATTTAATGTAATTAGTATATAATATAACTACAGGAAATATCTGGTATCAAATAATTCTGATTTTTTAGCAGAACAATTATTTTTGCAAGGAGAACGTGCCCTGCTTTGTAAGGTCAAGAAGGATGCCAGAAATGTCAAAAGCTTAGTTAACACTTGTTGATGTCTTCAGCACCTGAAGAGAAGCAACTGGCTACTAAGGAACCTAATGAAAGCACATCAGTTATTTGACTTCAACAGAATGAAGAGAATAGGCAGTTTAACAGGAAAACTTTGTTGGTTCAGATTTAACAGCACATTGTGATAAAAGATAAGGTCCATACTTTAAAAATCACTATTCTAAGATGTATGCAGATTCAGGCAAAAATAATTTCCTCAGTCACTCCACAGATACTTTGTAAAGGGGTTTCACACACAGACATGAAGACGAAAACCACTGTTCCCTCTTGAAAACAAAATGAAGTGAAACAAAGCTTTGAATCCCACTGCATGTTTTACAACTATGAAACAGATTAAAGGTCCTGTCTGCATATTGGGGAGTTTTATTAGGCCAAGCCTTATCAAAGGGGTCATTAAGACCAAAAAAACCCAGGAATTTTCATACATAACTCCTCCCAGACAAGTGACATTGCAATTATTTATGCTAAGCCTGGACTTGCCTAGATTACATCATTATATGATTGCAGCCTTTCACAAAAGAGCCTTAGAGTCTCTGTGTTTGCTATAAGAATATCGCCTGGCATGTACAGCCACGCACACATCACACTGATGGAAGACATCTCTACTGGGGACAGGGTGGGGAGAGCGTAGCCCTCAAAAAGCCCCTGAAGAGATTTTGAATTGCAGGTCCAGGCCTGTCCTTTGTATTTCTTGACCACAAAAAGATTTTCGTGCATGAACATTTCAAAAGAATAGAAAGCAATGTCACCCTAATTCTAACTGACAAAACAGATGGCAGTGTTAGCACTGGGCCTTTGCCCAGCTTTGTGTCAAGGGAACAGAAGCCACAAAACTGAAACAGTGAATCCAATCATCAGTTCTGCTCCTTTTGCTCAGTCATCCTTGATAACCTTTCATTTTGTTCCATTCTCTAAATAATCTGTACTAATAAATAAAACTAGCACAACTACTTACCTTGTAGCATCTGTATTTGTAAAGCACAACCAAGAGTATGGTCATGACAATGATAACGCTGATCATTATAGCTGCGTTGAGAATTGAATTCAGGGCTCTCTGTCCCACTGTCTCTGTCTCTTCTGTGAAAGGAGTGTAGATGCTACAACAACAAAGAGTCAACTGAAATCACACTGAATACACAGATGTTTCTGATATATGAAGCCAACATCAAACAAAATTGCAGTAATGTTTCAATTCAGAGCTGTAAAAGCTATTTTCTACTAAGGCAAAATTTGAACAGTGGCGTAGTATCATATTTGGCTAGTTTTAAGTAAAAAAAAAATTATTCCTTACAAGACTTGCTTTTCCTACATTCTTAGATTACTACTATTTTCTACTTTGTAAAGCAAACAAAGCCCAGAACTGCCCCCTGTTTGATATGGCTGCTCCCATGTCATGTGTCCTTCCCACTCTCCCATGCCATCACTCATGCTCCAGTCAGTGCAGCTGGAGTTTCAACAGCATGCCACCTACGGATTCACCACAGAAGGCTCCCCCAAGTTTTCAACAAAACCATGTTAAGAGTTCAGCTCACTCTTTCCTAAAGAAATACAAACCCCTGGGGAAACTGCTTCACTGCGAGAAGGGAAGGCAAGGCAGGAAGAAAACAGTTATCATAAATAAAATCTCAAAAAAATTTCTTTGATCAACAACTTTTAAAGTGAAAAAGAACACTGTGTTTTATTGAAACATCTTATGACATATTATACAAACATTTCAAAACCAAACACACTTTGAATCATTTTATCTAAACGTTTTCACAGTGGAACATTTAGACTGATTTTTAAGGTGCATTCCAACCCCTTAACATTCTATGATTTGCTGCAGTTTCTGACAGGCTCAGTGTTCTTCCTTCATCTCCTTTCTCTCACCAGCTTTCACTAAAATTGCCTTTTTTCCTTCTCAACATTAATATTTTACCAAAATCCCCCCAAAATTTTACACAGTCAACTGCCAGGAAAGTTTCTGTAACTACACCAAAAGTGAACCTCATAAAGTTATATTCCCCTTGCATTTGAATTTTTTTAATCAAACAGCATGGGCAAACCAGAACTTGGCACATATGTTATTTCCTTTAAACTAGTAGTTTTGCTCCTTTTCCAAAATTTTTATTCTAGCAGAGTACAACTGAAATGGCTTTGGCTTAGAATTATTTTATAAATACCACAGGGCATGATGAAGTATTAAAATGAGGACTAGGATCTGAATCAAGCAGTGACAATCAAGATATTATCCCCACTGATCACCAGACAGACAACAAATGTCAATAGTACTATGAGCATAAGAGGCTGGTCTCTGGAAGGAATAAAACAAAATTATCTTTGGGTTGGAGAAGGGGAAAAGGGAGGCAAGAATTAGACTCTTGAAAAAATGGAGTTTAAAGAAAATTATCTGAGTCCGTTGAAAAGATATGGGAAAAAATTGATACATACAGCTGTCCATCCTTGCGTGTGTAAAAGCTGACAGACTTGATAGTTGCCACAACGACCACCATGCAAAGCGTGACAGGTACAAACAACATAATCACATGTTTTGCCCCATATTTCAGTGTCAGCTCTTCATCTTCTTCTTCATCTTGCTCCACCACTTGCCGAATGTTGTTTTGTGGCTGCCCATTGGTCTCAGACTCAGGACGGTCATTTCTTCTGCGCTCACTATGATCATGGCGACGTCTTTCACTGTTGTCATTCTGTAATACATAAAAACCAGTTTCCTCAGCACCTCTCCACAATCATTCTTGTACACTAAGCTAAACATGACCTTGAGGAGGAAACACGTAAGGTAATATTTACTGTCAAGAACACATGCCACAGCAGGGACTTAACCAGCAGTAATTAACTGCATCACATAGTTATCAAAAGAATGGGAGCACAGGGTTAAAAACATCTACATTAAAACCATCAACAATTAAAAGAAGGTTGGTGTCATTTAACAGCCTATGTCACCTTTCCTTTAAACAGAATTTTAAAGGTGAACAGAGACAGACAGCTTTTTCCCTTGGTTCAACTACAGTTGAGACAAGGGTGCATGACAGTAGAATGCCCATAGCTTGACAAGAATTAACTGTATCAATTCCTAAGAATAATGCCAAACAGACATTTATGATCCCCTCTCCATGGAAGTTCCAAGAAAATGTTGACTTCCTTTATTATGTTACTCCCACTACAGTATACTAAGTAGAATATATATTAAAATGGAGTGTCATAGAGGTGTCGTGTTCCCACCTTTTTAATAAAAAGAATGACACATAAATGGTGATCAAACTCATGTAATTCTCAGTCTGTATACTGAGATTTGATCCCAAAGTTTTAGTGTGATGAATTAAGCATACAGATTCTTTCTCTCCTTTCCCAAGGATACTACTGCCACATCCTTCCACTGACACTGAAGAAATTCCACCACTCTTGTCAACAAATATGAAAGAGCTGCCTACCATTCCTAATAGTGCTACATGAAACATCAAGGATATAATTCAAACAGAAAGACAGTGGTAAACTTTCAATGGAAGCAAAAGCACAAACTAGGAACATAACCTGTAAGTAAATGATCCGGCCTGGTGTCACAAATCTTTTGTACCCTTTTCAAGAAGCCCTACAAGCAGAGGTAATCCACCTTTTATATGTTGTGTGCACATAGAGAACACAATAGGAGAGTGAGCTATGCTTCACCTGTTCTGGACTACAAAGAAACAAAACCATTACCAGACACACTAAACAAGCACTAAATGCAACACTTTATACAGACTACCCATTTTTTTCGTGTATTACCATGTCCAAAGTCAATGCTGTACTGTTCAAACTCAAGAGGTTTAATACAAGAGATAAAACACAAAGATTTTTGATTCCTTGTAAAATTGAACTCATTTCTTCAGAATTACTTAATCTAAACCAGTTCTGTTTAAATAAGTGCACTGGAAGATACCTTTTGCAATACCTTTAAAATATCACTTTGTTTTAGTAAAATTGATCTAGACATAAGATAAGGCATTGAAAATAACCTCATGAATTTCTCCTTAAATATTCTTACTCAGGTAGTTTGTTTCTTAAACATGCAGTGTGTTAAAGTTTAATTACCTGTTGTCAGTAGCATTTCCAAACGTAACTGCTGACTTGTATCTCACTAATTCACTGCAGTTTTTCGATAAATCAATAGTAATTTTGGAAATTCTTTATACAGAATTTTCCCAGCCCCACCTCAGAAAAGATAACATCTCAAGTATACACTCAGGAACTCACAGTGGGGTTTTAAAAGCACTTTAATGATTAAGGAACACAAGTCCCTGGACTTTGAACTGTAAATGCTGACACTGCTAAAACCCTAGTTGAAGCTCTACAACTTCCCCAAGTCATGAAAAATTTACTTTTAAAGAACAGTACAAAGTAACAATGTACACAAAACACTATGCCTATTTATTCATTTTTTGTGGTATCCTCAGAATCAAGCTCAGCAGAGTTTCAAGATCTGTCCTCTGAGAAAATCTGTTTTATTTTTCAAAGAGGAAACGGAATATAAGAGGAGAAAAAAAAAACAACTTATCTAAATTAAACAATTAAAACTAGGAGGTAACCAGATTTTTTGAGTTAAGGTTTTAACCTTAATTTGAATTTAGTATCATTAACTTAAAATATGTCCTGAAAAATATCTTGCAATGCAATATCATTTCTTACTAAATGAAAGATTTGTTATAAATCACTTGGCATTTTATGTAAAGTCCTCACATACAATTACTGAAAGTCAGAAATGGGAATATGGGAGAATGCATATAAAGGGATCATGTTTAATTAATCTAAAATGTGGCTGCAACTGAACCTTTTTCTGTACAGATCATAGCCCAAATGTAAAATTTTTCACTTTGATAGTAAAATTTTTCACTTTGATAGTAAAATACTCTGTTTCTCTCAGTCTACAAGACAACAATAAACTTAACTGTCTAAATAAACTGCCTAAGATGATCATAACGCGACACTGGAGATGAACAGAGCCTTGGAACACTGCACAAGCAAAGCAAACCGAGTCTCTAGCTGTCTGCACACTTTTAGAATGTGTCGCTCTTTCTTTGCTGTACTAGCAGTCTTGCATGAGGCACCACTTACCCCATCTTTGCAGTAGAAATATAAAAAATAAAATAAAAATCTACAGCTTTGGAGAGCAAACACAAAACCAGCCAATTTAACAGCCTGATTAACTAGCGCACCACTACAACAAACTTGCAAAACCAAACATAAAAACTGAAGAAATTAGACCAATATGTGCCATTTTACTCCCTTCACTAGTTAGGAACAAAGACCCAATCACAAAACGCCTTTACATACTAAAACACAGTGCATGAAAACCACATCAGCATCAAGAGTTATAGGAATTATTCTCTCATTTGCAGTTAAAGCTAGAAAATAAGTTGTCCTTTCAGGCTACTAAAGTTAGCTAAATGTGACATGCGTGTGCCCCACTTCTTAAAAGAACAAAGTGCACTTATATCCTACCTGATCAGTATTAAACAGAGCAGAGGCCATGGACTCTTGCTGAAGTGGAAGCAAAGGAACAGACTCTTCGCTGTCCTCAGACATAGTTAAAAGTGAAAATTCTGAAGCTAAAAAGTCAGTAACACCTGTTGTAACACCGTAAGCAAATGTAAGTTATGAACTACGCGCTTTCAGGTGAATAAACAATTTCAAAAGTAAATGCTAGTGTTTTTTTTTCCTATCAGGAAAATAGTTAATAGCAAACCCAGACTAATGCCCCTGAACCAAGAGATAAAATCCTAGCATATTTGATAAGAAGTTTTTAGTTATTATATCCAGATTTATATGTCAGGAGCAGACCACTGTGCCTGACAGTGGGCACAGACTTCATCAGTTCTCACATACAACCACTGATGTTTAAAGGTCGCTATACAGGGACAGATACTGAAGACTGGGCTGAACTCTTCGTCTGTGAGTAAAAGAAGAGATGGTAAATTATAGCACTTAGTGATTTCACATGCTGACTGTTAGCCATAAAAGCTACATATACTTAAGCAAGAGAGGACTTTTGTACATACGTCCAAATCAAAGTACATGTGTATGGGGGAGAAAAATCATTACAGCTAAGTATCAAAACTACAGAGTTACTTAAACATGGAAAGAAAAAGCACAAGTAGCAGTTATTCATCAGTACAGTCTGTTAGTAAGAAGAAAATAGAACCCATCGCTGGTAAGGAGCATCACCAAGTTATCTGTAAAGATGGTGAGCCCACAGCTTATTGCTGAGCTCTGCCTTTTTAATCTGGCAGAAGTGTTCAATAAAAATTAATCTCTCACCTGTCCAAGAGGAAAAGAAATCTTTTTCATTCCCTCTGAAGTAAAAGCAGAAAGGATGCAGTAGGAAAGTTTCCCACTTTTCTGTTTTTATTGGCAGTTTATATAAACAGTAAGATCTTAAGTCAAACTGACTTCTTAATTTAAAAATTATTTTTCAAATGTTTTATATTTTTACTGCTATATCATGATGCTGATCTGAGATTAAGACAAGGATTTTTCAAAATTCTACTTAAATTGCTGTATTGTATAAAAGAGTTGGAGCAGGGATCAGAATATTCTCTTGAATATTCTGCCACAAACATGGCTACAAGTGGCCCAGACTCACAAGAGCATTTCTGTGTCAAAAGGAAACCTGATATTCAAGAGCTATAGCAGGAACAAAGACTAGAGCATGACAAATCCAAGAGCCTGAGCACCACACCCAGGCAGATCATCTGAACTTGGTTTTACCAAAACAGATACAGTACAATGGGTATAGCTTTAGCAACAAGTACGTGCTTAGGTCTTACAAAGCAGTCATATAAAACTGCATGGTTTGAGTTCTCCCCTCCCTCTCCCCCACCCCAAACCCTCAAGAACTCTGAGAGCACCTTGACAATTATTTCGAGTAAGACAAGACAGAGCTGTTCTTCCTGCATAGGAACAGTCCTCCAGTAATAATAACAAAACCCAGGCTTGAAGCTCTACCTAGACTAAAATAAACTCTGGGACTGAGAAACCTGTGAACCAAGTAGATCATAGCCAGGCTAGATCAAGAGAACTCACTAAATCCTCTAAAGGTCAATGTTTGACACCAGAGTGTTCCACCCAGTTCTTTTTTTTTTTTAATTGATGGCTTGGTCGCTCCAACACCACTTTAAACTGGGGGAAGTCTTCTCTGTACATAAAAATAAGTTCAGAACATCAGATATTTTGCAACATATTTCTTCTGGCACTGCTTATCAGCACAACAGTTCAGATACAGAAAATTAATCCCAACAAATTATTCACCTCTATTTAACTGCTACTAGACAATAAAATTGTTTGTTACATACTGTGTTGCTGAGGTGGGTATCAGGGAAGTTTTCTGTCAGCTGTCCATGCTGAAACTGGGGTAAATGCGCAGACAGCTCTGTCATTGGAGCAGTCCTCTGGAAATCACTTATTTCCACACAAAACGGATCTTTCCTCTTCAGATGCTGAAAGGAAAAGGATGTGTAAAAAGCCTTTGCTCTTAACATGACCAGGGTCACCCTCCTCTCTATACCCCAATTTTTAGAGTTCACACAAATCAAAGACAACCTTTTTTTATCCAACGATGATACCAAACTGCATTGCATCTACTAAGAGCTCATAATAGGGATTTTCCAGCACAAAAATAAGAGCCTCTAGGTATTATCAAATTAGTTCATCAGCCACAGAAATCAGCCAGCAACAAACTAATCATTCAGAACGGTTCTCCACTGCTTCCTGTGCAATAAGCAAAAAGCACTGCACACTTGTTCAGAGCATAACTTCCACATTTTTACCTCAGCAGAGTACAATTGCTCCAAGCCGTTTGGTTTCGTATTGCTGATAAGCTCAAGGGTAATTTTCAAGTAAGGATGACTCAGTTACACTTGAATCATTTAAAATCTACATATAACCATAACCCTGTAATGACCTAAGAGTGACCTAGTGCTACACAAGACAGTATTTCAGCTGAACCTCAAGAACTAATGTGCATTCAGCCCCCCATAGGTTTTATGTACCACCAGCAACATCTACATAAACATGTCACATATATGTAACAGCTTTATACATTTTTCCATAAAAAAGTCAGATGCTAACATTTTCCTATGCAAACATTAATAAACTATGTGTTCTGTAACAAAAGAGGATAAAGTAATAAAGGAGAAAGAGGAAATCTGACCTAAGTTTTAGAAAAAACCCCATAATTTTAAGAGACAGTGAGCAAGCCTAGATAAATCACAGGCTTGGTTACACAAATAATAAATAACGAATAAACCTCAAGGGTGGGGTGCCAGTCCATCCCAAGCGGCTCTTGTTCCTACCTTGTGCCAACTCCAGCACTCATCAGTCCTCTTTACAGTAGATTTTACTCACTAAAATGGAAGAAAACAAATCCAAGAAAAAAAAAAAATCAAGAATTTTTTTTGCTGTTTTAGTATACTCAGCTAATGTATGGAGGGACCTTGAAAAACTCCTACAATAGAGGACATCACAAAATAAAGTCTCTCGTTTTTGGCAGCAGCAAGACACAAGTGCTGCAAGACAGCATCTTACTTAAAGAGAGAGTTAAGCCTATTTTCATACATGGGACCATATTGAAGCCAAATCTAACAAGACTAGGGCACAGTGCTTACTAACTTCAGCAGCTAACTTAGTGTAGCTTCCACTTAAGACCCATTAGGAAGCAACATCAATTTAAAAAGTCTAGTGGGAACATGCAAACTGTTTGGAAAAAGAAAGACCAGGTAGCATTCACTAAAATAGCTCCCTTCCACATTTGCCATTAAATGTGGAATTTAACTCATTGAAAATATAATTTAAATATAAGATTAGATGAAAATAAATAAGAATTCCATTGTTCAAAGTTTTGCTCTAATTCTTTGGTAGGGTCACAGAATATAAACAATGGGTTTTTTTTAAGGTTGCTATCAGTAGAAATTCTCAGTGACAGAGCAACCACAGCTGAAAAAGTTGAGAATTTTTATCCATATGTGGAATATCAGAATGAGATTTTTCACACTGCAGCATGTCAAAATTCTAATTAAATTACAGGAAAGAAAACCAAAACTTAACACCAGTCACAAAATCCTACTTAAAGGTCGGTAAAGAAAACCACACAAACTCACCAAACAATAAAAACCTCAGCTACTAAGGAGCAGAGAGTATTTGAAGACAGGGAGGAGTAACTGACAGAAGAATTGCATCAAAGCTTGAATCACAGACCTCAAAATTTATGGTTTGTTAAAACAATTCCTGTTGAAAACTCAAGAAGTCAGAAAATGGATTCAGGGCATCTTCCCAAACAACTTTATTTTATATTGCTAAATAAGTGCACACTCTTATGTTTGAAACGTAACCATGAATGAATGAATTCTACAAATGAACTGTGCATAAACAGACGCAAACTAAAGTTTTACTTGTTTTACCTGAAAAGGGACTCACCAAAAAATTGTTTTTCTAATGAAGCTGTGAATATTAAAATAGCCTGTCTAAAAAAAGTTCTTCCTTGCTTCCTTCTGGCTTTCCTACGTCGTAACAACAGGAATTACAACTGTCGTTGTCATGCGCTTACATTTACCCTAATAAGCAGAGCTAACACACATAGTAAGCAGAGGCGACACTCACGTAAGCTCCTCTTTACTTACAAGAGAAAGTAAAGCAAGTATCGATCAGACACAAACGCGGCGCGGTTAACCCGTGCTTCGCCTCTCAAATGGGGAGCAAGAACAGCTGCGGCCGCTCGGGGGGCACCCCCGCCCTCAGCGCTGCCCGGGCCGGAGCCGTCTCCCTCCACCCGGGGCCGGCCCGGCGCGGGATCCCAGGCCCCCGGGAGGCCCCCGCAGCGCTGGGGGTGCGGGTCAGGCCCTGCCCGACCCTGCCCGGAGTCACCAGCTGCCCAGGCCTGGCGCAGCCCCACCGACTCTGCAAGCGAGAGAGCGGCAGGGAAACGCCCCGGCCCGCAGGAGTGCGCGCAGGGCTCGCCCCAACACCGGGCCCGGCCCGCTGCTCCCGCTGCCCGGCCCGGGGGCACCGCGCCTCGCTCGCCCCGCCCGGGGCTGCCCCGGCCCCCGCGCACAGACGACCTGCCCGGCACCTCTTCCCCGGGTTCCGCCACCGGCTCCGCGCCGCCGCAGCCCGGCCCGGCCCCGCCCGCTTCCGGCCCGCCGCCACCTCACTTCCCACGGGCGGCGCGGCTCGGGAGCGGCCCCGGGCCGGGGCGGGCCCCGCACGGACTGCGGCACGCACGGCACCCACCGGCCCCCGGGAGCGCCGCTGAAAGCACACGATGGAAGCTCTGCCGCCACCGACTGCATGGAGCCGAGACACGGGGGCGGGGAGCGAAGAAAGGTACCGGTGATGAGAGGCTGGCTGGGCATGGAGAGAGAGCACACTTTGAAACGCCAGCCAGAGGAGTCTCGCAAAGGAAATCTAATTTCTCCTGTTTAACCTGGTACCAAACAAAGAGAGGGGTATTATGAGAAAATACACTTCTCAGTTGTTTAGAATTCAGGCCATATATATGCTAGTAACTCTGTTTTAAAATGGTCCCGCAAGAAAGCATTATGAAAATAACTTGAAGGGATATTTATATTTCAAAATACAAACATTAAAAGTAAACATGGTATCTTTTCAAGAAGCCTCTAAGGAGACCTGTGACTTGTTTGTGGAAGAAACAAAGTCAATTTCAAACTTGACACTTACCTTGCTATCCATATTTGGAGCGTAATCCACAGCTCCCTTTTAAGTGCGTAATTAGTGGGTTATTAACATATAGTAAGTGCTATGATAAATGTAATCATTCTGAATATAAAAAATGTGAAATCTCTGAGGGACTACGTAATTCTGCATGTTTAAAACAATGCTGTATTTCAGTATTTGACTACACTACAGGAAGATCCATGGTAAATTGAAGTGGCATAGAACGATTGCACCTAAAAGGTTTGATGTAAGCATTGCAACACAAGTGTCAACTTTCAGTAGATCCTATGCATATGAAATGCATTTAAAAGAAGCCATTTTTAGACTGAAAGTGATGTCTAACCATTAACCAAATAACACTACTTGTAATTTAAAAGGAGAAAAAAAAAATCCCAAACCTCAACCAACCAAATGTGGGCATGCAGCTCCACCAGACTATTTTCTGTTACAATACCTTACAAATTAGTGCACAGTCATGCAGTGTGAGCAGTGTAAGTCTGCATCCAATGTTCCTACACAGGATAATGTATAGAATAGGAAAAAGTGTGACCGAATTGTAATATAAAACCCAACAGCTTCCAGTTTCAGGTGTATCCACTTTCCAAAATACTACTCCTGCAAGCAGCTATCAAGCAACCCAGTTTAATAAAGGCATGAAAGGTCTAATGCTTCCCTTTCAGTAATAGGAAAGCATTAGTAGTAAGATACAGGAATGCAGTAAGAAACTCAACTCTGTTTAGGGCCTTCCCCCTGCCCACATTTAGAGCTATGATCAACTAGTTAGATGGTTATTTTTAGCACAGGTTCCTGCTTAAAGAGAATGGAGGAAGGAAACAGCCAAGATTAGAAAGACCAAATGGGTATGTGACCAGGTTAAATATTCTAAGAAAAAAAAGTCTCTTACCAGCTTAAAGGTAATATAAAAATGTGTCATTTTTGGTAATGCATCTTACTTGTTCCTTGTTTCCCATTTCTTTTCAGTGCATATTAATGGACAAAAATGGTATTTAATATTTTGTACTCACATATTCCAAACAGCACTGAATGGCAGTTATACAGAATGATTATCAGGAGAATAAAGGCATGTGTTATGTCAAGGTGCAAAGCCTTACTCTACAGTAAAGTCCAAATCAACAACTAATATATCCAGTTCTGTTGCGTAAATACTGGTATTTCTTCACTGCACAGTATGTGGAAGTTTTGAAGTCATTTTCCATCACAGAATGGATCACACTGTGGCATGATGCACTGAATATCCAGTGGCAACTTGCAGTTTCCTAACGTAGCTCATTCTGAGCATACTCTTGATCTGTGCATTCACTAACACAATACATTTAGTGGATATTAAATCATATATTCAGAAAGTGTTGTAATATTGGCAAAAAAGGCTTTTTCTACCTCAGATTTTCCAAATTTATCTTGAGATAATTCTGATTTATCTTGAAATAATTCTGTTACTGCATTTCAAAAAAAAAAAACTTAACAAACAGAAGTTACTTTCTATATTAAGAACCTCAGCAGTACATAATTTGTATTCTACTCCCCAGCATCACAAACACAAAATATATCATCACTGAGACATAATAATTTGAGTAAGAGGTAAAAATAGAAGTGACTTCATACTTGCATTCTGAAAGAAGAAAATTTGCTGAAGTACTTGCATAAGCCAAGTGAGAGATGCTATAATGAACACTCCTTCCTTCTTCCACTACTGAAGGAAACCTCAACGTCCACAAAATTAATTTTTTCAAGATGTCACAATGATTCTATATACTTATTTACTTAGCTATTTAACACTCCAGCTTAAATTCTAGATGTTTTTTCTCACCCAGGCACCTTCAGTCTCCTTAGGAAGAGTACAATCTTATGTCCAGTACACATACAGCTTTAGGGCAGAAATAAAATAAACTGAAGTTTCACAACTTGAGCTTTCACGGAAGAATCTCAATAAGGACATTGGGCAATCTGTCACATAGTGGCATCACAATGCATTTGTCACATTTGTATTATTTTACTACTACTACTGAGAGAGAGAATGCCGTTAACCAGGTCAAAAGGCACTCGTGAAATTCACTCTCCCTCTTCTCTGTATTTACTACAGAGCAAGTTTTGAATTTATTCAGAATCTGAAAAATTTCTGGTAAATGCTGATGTAAAACTGTATGAGGAGAATGGGGAAGTGATTTCTCGGGGTTACATCAAGTTGCAGAAAAAATAGGAAGATTGCAGCATATAAGCATGTAAAACAAAACATTCTCATGCAAACTCAAGCAAAACATAAAAGTAACAGAGCATTACACTTCAAGTTAAAAAAGACCATTTTGTGCTGTGTAGTATCATAGGGATGAGAAAGAACATATCGGGATCACATCTAAATTTGCAGGCTTCTTGTCACCTAATAAAAAGCAGGAGGTAGTTTTAAAAAAACCCCACCCCTCACGTGGGAACAGTTGTTGATTCAGTAAGCAGTATTAAATATAATTGCATGCTGCACAAGACTCCAAAAGAATATCAGCCCTTGAATCAAATATATACATTTTTAATATCTGAAATATTTACATGGTGGAACCTTTACACGATCCCATTTTTTAAGAACAGTGTTTTCAAGTGTCCTCTCCAGATACAAAGAACTAGTAACTCAAGGTCACAGTTATCTTTTCTGAACAGGTCAGCCTGCATCCTTCAGTTAAATACAATATAGAGATACTGGAACACCTTTACTTTATTTGTTTGCTATTAAGAACTGTGTTTTAAAAATTAAAAATATTTTTGAGACAGTTTGCTCCCTGGAATACAGTCCTCCTGCAATCAAAACCGCTCACAGCATATTATCGATTTGACTTCTTACCCAGGTATGAGATAAAAAAATGCAGTTTACAGTACATGTCATCATTTATACCATATCAGACTATTTATAAAAAAACCCATACAAACAAGGCAGGAAAATATTACCCTCTTTTTGTGGACAATAGACTGCGTACAGTAGAAAACAAAATTCAGGGCTAGTTTAACAGTATGGATAAAAACAAGATTTCAGCTTTGTTTGAAAACTTACAGTTAAGTTTTCTTTGAGACAGTTACATTGAAACAAGGTTTTTTGTTTTGTTTCTATGAACTAAAAATGTTTTTAAAAATAATTTGTTTTAAAAAAAGTAATCTGATTATTCTGGAGACAGAGGGGATAGTGGGTAAGGACTAAAATGAAATTGAGATGATGTCCTAGGTTAAAAAAAAAAAAAAAGTCATTAGATAGCACTTACTGAGGTCCTACTCTTGTTTTAACTGAGCAAATAAAAAACTTCCTGCCATTTGCACTTTCTGGGAAAGAAGCAGAGCATCTGCAAGAGATTTAACTTCCCAGCTTCACTAGTAATTCTAAATGGGGAACAAAGTACCAAGACTACCACTGGTTCACATCAGAATGAAAAATCTGAAGGAACTCCTTTTCCAGAGTCAGATGAAGAATCCACATGAACACACAAAGCTGTTCTGTGAAAACAGCTCAAGCCACTTATTTTTAAATCTTATTTTGATGATTTTTAAATAAAAAGAGGGAAAGTATGCCCCCCCCAAAAAGCACTTGCAGTAAAATCCTTTGTCTTCACCTATCAGTGATATAGTTCCACATTAAGTGCAAATGTTTTGCAAAACAGGGGAATTTTTTTCTTAATATTTACAAGAATAAGAGTAACATAACAAAATTACCAAAGAGCATGTACAGTAGCTGCAGCTTATAAAACATACTGGTAATTGTACCTTGTGTATTATAAAGAGAACCAAATGCAGGATTCAGATAACTAATTGTGAAGGTGAAAGAGGCCTCAGAGCAGAGGACAAAAAAAATTCACATTTTCTACATAAAAAAATACAGGTCTCAAGTCTCTGAGAACAGAGAAAATTCAGAGTCTTTGAATGATCGGGAAAAAAAAGCCTAAAACTGAAATGGAGCCCTAGAAGCAAGGAGAGTGCTTTATTTCACTAGGCCAATCTTCTTTGCTTCTGTCTCGTATATCAACAACCTCCACATTTTGACTATGAAAACTTCAGCTTCTTCATCTAGTACCTGTAGGAAATACACATTTTATAGATTACTTTTAGGTTAGGCATTCCACTTATAAAGACTAATTGTAGATACATCAGCACTACAAAGTGGAGGTAACATAATACAAGTTAAGTCTTTGAGGGAGGGACTGAACAAAACTTCTGTCCTGCATTTATCACTAATTATATACTTGTATAATACAGCTGTTGAGCACTAAGAAATAAAAGTATCAGTAAACTAGTCTCCAAAAGTGGTTTGGGAAGAGGCATAGAAATGGCGGGCTTGGAAAGAATATAAGAACAACACATTGACATGCGGTATTTTCCCTTAATTATCTGCTAGTTTCTGCTCATTTTCAGCTTGGAACTTCCTTGGATATTTATTAAGTAAACTCTCAATGAATTTCTCTTTCTGAACTCATTATTCAGGCTCTTCTTGAATCCATACAAACTTTTAGCATGCATAACATCGCTTGGGAAGTTCCTCAGGTCCCTCACTAGTCACACCAAGAACCATCTACTAACTTCTACTTTGCATGTGGCTCCTACCAAAAAAGAGTGGACAATTAGTTTTTATTCACCTGTCAGTGTATAAAATATGGTGAAACAGTAGCACTATTTCATAAAGTTTCTCTTTTCCAACACCAGGCAAAAAAGAGCTTTTACTCTTCTAGAGAAAATTCTCTCTTTTGCTCATTAATTAGTAAAAGACCCACTAAACCACTAATAAAAATCTAGTTACAAGAATGAGAAGGAGGAAGAAGTGGGATTTCTGGTACAGGTCTGTTATTATTGATTCTTACATCTTTGGGACAAAATTTTTGTTCTATGTTTCCGAATACTGAGAAATTCTGAACAGGGGTCAGTAGTTTGTACCTAGGTGCTGTAACCACAAAATAATGCCTGCACTAGCACGATCTTTTTAATCAAAACAGTTTTCATATCTAATGTGTGTTTTCTGTCCATGTTCTATGAACACCAAGTATTTCAGTTATGCACTCCTGCCATTTTGTATAACTGACTATTAGCTTCAGTAAAATGTAGAAGGCATATCAGTTACACAATTTCTGCTTACCATGGCAACATCATCCAGTATGCTCTGTGGTGAGCTGTGAGCCATAACCTGAAAGAAACAAATGTTTTTAGACTGAAAACTTAGAATAAACCCTATAAACATATTTGGACAAAATCCAGTTATGTCTGGATTCTGACTGTTATGCACATGCGCTAAGTATTTGCAGTTCATTAGGTCCCAGTATTAGCCAAGGCAAAAATTAGTATTAAACTGCATCAGAGTCCATCATAGTGAGTGCAAGTTTATGGTCGATTACTAAAGAACAAGTTTCAGGAAGCTCCTGAGATTCACAGGTATTTGCTGGCTATTTTTGTATCTCCAACTAAGCTTTCTTAATTCAAGGAAGAAGCTCCCCTTTCTTTCAACAATAAATTCGTAATGGAAGGTAAAGGTAAAATTCTCCCTGTATCAATCCTCATAACAGGTAGATGCAAAATCCAGCTAAGTATTTAAAATCTTTTTCAGAACCAAATAAGTTGTCTTTCAATACTATAAAATTTCATTTATTTATATATATATACATATATACACATATATCTAATATAAGCATGGCAAATATTCAACTTCTGCTTTTCACTTTGTACTAATCAACTGTATCACAAAACCATCACACTTGCTTTGCTTCTCACAGAGTAGCCCTAAAAGATAAACCGAGACAAGCCATTATGAACATGAGTACCATGAACCTGAACAGTTTTCAAATTCCCTAATAAAAAGCCATAGAGTTGTCCTGAGAGACAATAAAAAGGCAAGTTGTAAGAATTCAGTTTGTAATTTGATGGAAGAAGCTCCACAGACTTTAGTTGCAACAAGTCATGCAAATGGTTAAAATGATTAGCGTTAGAATGATTTCTAATGCTAACTCTAAAACCTTAGTATTTGCTTACTACTAAAGGAACAACTTTTTAAGAAATTCATCTAGTTAATCCAGAAACATATGTAAAAATCAAACTACTAGCTCTTTTCCCCCTACATTCACACAAAGCCTATTTCTAAGTTAAAAAATGTTACTGGCAAGTGAGATATTAAGTCTGAAATCTAATAGTAAAACTATCAGTTATAACAGCTGTTCTTGACAACTGGTTATTTCTTTCTCTAGTTCCATGTTTATCTAACATAGCATCTAACATGTACATATTGTGCATAAGCACTAACAGAGGTTAAATTGTAAAACATCAGGGTACTGATTCCAAGTTCACTGTCTCTGCTGACCAATATCACAGATTACTGTGAAGCTAAGAACAAACTGCCTCCAAACACAGGTACAGCAGTCACTGGTGCAGTTTAAATAGGGAGCAAACCCCAGACTTCACAAAGGAAGCAGAAGATACTAACCTTAGAACAAACAAAGTCAACTAGCGTGGCTTCTTCTTCACCAATATATTCTATTATTTTTTTGTTGATCCATGGTCTAATTCGACGTTCCATTAATGTCTGGAAAAAGAAAAACACAAACTCAAAATGAATAATTACCTTAAACTTCACTGTCTTGTAACAACTGCCAGATAGGCAGTTAGAAGACTCAAACAACTATTTAGCAAAAGATACATATTGCTGCTGTCAGTGAGACAACCCTCAGAGATTTGGCATCTGCAAGTATTTCGGACATCCACTCAAACATGTTTTTACAGGACAAGTTTTTTCCCTCTTCCATAAAACTGCTAGACAATATGTAGCAGCGATTCAAAAGAGACCAAACAAAAATAAGCAGGCATACTTCAGAATAAGGATTATATATGAACAAGAAATAGAGGACTCAAGTTTGACTCCATTTGATGGTAATGCTCCAATCCACCGGGGTCCCAGTAACACTGTTTTTCTATTCAATTTAAAGGTTTGGAAAAATTAAGCCTTTTTGTAAATGGTTAAATGAAATCAACTTACTGAATCCACAATTGACCAATCAAGAGGATAAGCAAAGAGCTCTGGTTTTGCTGTGGGAATCTTCTCAATGAGACTCTTAATATGTTTGCGTTTTTCTTCTGTATTGACACTGCCTTTGATATTGCTTTTATCTTCATCTCCATAATCCAGGGGGACAAGTTTCCTTTTGCGGGGCACATCATCACTGTCTTCATCATCAAATTTATTGAAAACACTATCCACAGCAAGCTTCTTCCTTTTTACAGCATTGGGCTGATTAGGACTATTGCAGGCACCTAGAACCCAAAAGACAGAATAACATATTCATGAACTTCAACTGAAACTAGTTTGCTCTTCACACATTTCTTGAGGAATGTTGGTTTGTATGTTATATAAATGCCTGTGAATGCCTGGCATCGGCTTTTAATCTCTCAAACTCTGTTATAACAAGTGGCAAAAGAGGTAAAAATCTCAGATGGAGTTTGTTCAAGATTTTTGAAAAATAGGATCTTTTTCTCTACCCTGAAACTAAGTAGCACTCTAAGTGAAAGGAAGGCTAAAGCCGAGTTCCAACCTTAGCAGAAGCAGAGTACAAAAGTGAAAGGCTGCAATGAATCCTGCTGTAGGAAAAGCGCTAATCAGCCTAATACCATAGAGCCTCTCTTCATTGAAGATCTAACACAGTGTGAGCTCAAACTGCAGCCTCGTATAATTGAAATAGTAAATAATAAATCACAAACCTTCTAGAATACAAATGTCTTTAGTTCTGCTGCTCAGAACTAAATTTTTCAGAAAACCCAGAAATTGCTAAAGTACTAAGGAACTATATGCTCAAGTTCCACTCACAGTTGTCATCCATTCATTGTGATACTCTAAGAGGAAGAAAAAAAAATCTAATTTTATTTTTCTTTAAAAGGGCCTTTTAAAGTAAATATAAGAACTATCTAGGTCTTAAATTTAACATATACTTACACCAATGAAAAGAAGCAATGAGTTTTAAAAGAGATATTTATAGATATATTAAGGTGAAAAAGCATGTGAAAATAACCAATCCCAGCTCAGAACATTCCTAAAAATTTTAAGCACATCAAAACATTTGGAAAGCCATGTGGTTACTCAGCTTGGCTTTTTTTTTTCACTTTGATCCCATATGAAAGATTGAAATAAAATGTAAACTTGCCCAGTTTGAGGCTAAGTCCTATTTTGGGCCGATGCTCCTCCAGCTGCTGTTGTTCAGGTGAATTTTCATGAGGGATAATAATGCCACAGGGAGATTCATCACCAGGTGTGTTAGGGGTTGCATTTCCACTAGCAGAAGAAACAGATGGAGCAGAACTGATGGGTCGTAATGTTGGTTTAAGGCAGGGCTTTTGTTCAGGCTCCTCCTCCTCTTCCTCTGGCTCTTCTCTCTTTTCCTCTTTTTCTGCCTTGTCTTCCTCTTCCTCCTCAGACTCTGGCTCTTGTTTAATTTGTGGCTGCCTGCGCCGCTCAGCTTCCTGCTCCATCTACAATGAAAGAAACAATCAGCAAAATAGCTCTCTCAAAACCAGCACTGTTTGAAAAGAATCTAAAGATCCACCTCTTTAGAAGACTGTTAGTCAAGAAATACATGCAACTACTGGTGTTATTATAAGAAATAGTGATTAATTCAGATTTGTTTTCCAACTCCATCCAATCTGGATATTAATCTGGAAAGTGTGGTTTGTTTTTTTTTTTCATTGTTCTTACTGCTCATCAAGGCTTCTTTTTAAGAAAAAGTGAACAGAGGAAATAGTAAATATCAGATCGCTTACACAATTTTGCTCAATGCAACCAGAATACCAAGGACTCTTTTTTTCCTATCAGACCAACAGCTACTCACCCTCTGGAGTTCTGCATCTGGATCTGGGTGTCCTTCTGCCAGAAGACGCTGCCTAATTTCTTCTAATTCTTCCTTTTCCCTTTTCCTATCCCGTTCATCTGCTTCCATCTCTTTCTCCCTGTCTCGTAGCCTCTTCTGAAGAGCACTACCCCTACAAGAGATACACATTTTGTACTTCAAAGATCATTTCAATGAGAACCTTGTACCACAATACAAGAAAAACTTCATACAGATGTATCTTCCACTAAATGAAAATAAGATTCATAAGAGCACTGGTGTCCTCTATTTTTGTAACAGAAAAATATAAGATACCAGGTATCAACCTTACTATACTGAACCTACTCCATCACATCAAACAGATGTAGAATGTGGCTGCTGATCTTTTTAGAGAAAGAATCAAATTATTTTATAGGTTTTTGACAAGAACCACTTCTGCTAAATTAGTTTAATGCAAATGTTAGTCACATGCTGGAGGATGTTTTCAATGCTTTACCATTAACAAGCTTGTTCTTCATACTATTTACAGCTTCCTTATAGTGAATTATTTAGAGGCATGCTTGTTCCCTTCTCCCTGCCCCCACCACCTTATTTTGACATTTCACTGACCTCTACCCTGCCTCACCCACAGCTACTCCCAAGCATTAACAAGTAGCAGTAAGGAGTTTCCCTTTTCCTTCTGTCAAGTGACACTGAAAAAATTTAGATCATTATAACCCTTACAGTGCCACATAATCAGTTAAATATAAACTCCATAAGCCTCTGCCAACAAACCCCACAATTATGTTGAAATGAACAATGAAGACTTAATTGTTAGGAATCAATACAAAGACATACCTGTAGTACTTTGGATCATCTCTGTCATCATCATAATCTTCTAAGAATTCTTTTAACCGTTTAGCTTCCTTTGTCTGCAAGGAATTGAAACTTAAGTAATGATTTCTGGTTTCCTTTCCAAGAATTTAAAATTTAGTAATATTATTAGTAAGTTAATTGTAGATCTACTGCACTTAACTAAAAATACAGAGTTTTTCAAAGAGAAAATGGAAAAGTTTTAGAATTGCCTCCATCAGGTTCACTAGGATTGTGTCACTGATATGCATATATATGCATACACACATATACATACACACATGTGTTTTTTTGTTTGTTTGTTGGTTTGGTTTTTTTCATTCCAGATGAAGAGGATAAAAAGTTCCTGTTCTCCAAATCCATAAATCAAGTACTAGGTATTTTCTAATGGCATCTTAAGTGTATTTTATCAGTACTGCTGTGTTTCAAGAGCTTTTTAAAAAAGATTTAGTTATGCACAGAAACAAATCAGATGGCTGCTTCTAGAATAAGCACTCTCCTGTTCCTAATCCAAACCACGTGGCATTATTATAATGTACAGGCCTAAAATTGAAGAGGGCAAGGGGCATAGAGAGGAGACATTTTTTCTCCCTCTGATCATATCAAAAGAGAAATCTAAATTAGGACATTCTAACCTGTATCTAAGCAATATCTTTAAACCAACAGTAAGATATTGCTATGCTGATGACTTTGAGAAACCAATTACGATTATGGTTGTAAATTCAGCACAGAATTTAATACTGCTTTCTACAGCTGCCATCCATAGCCAGCATCCAGGAGGATTATGAATAGAAAATATCCTTGAGTCATTCTCAAACATTTTTCCCCCTTATGCATTTAGAAGGAAAACTCAGATTCCACATGAAACAGTGTATTTTATAATCCCCTCACCCCTGCATGTTTCTTTACATATTTGGCTTTGAAGCAATTCCTAACCCATCGTCTACTTAGAACTCTCTCAATATCTCCTCTCCTCCTCTGGGAAAATTATGAAGGGAAACAACACCCCTATAACTTAAAATCATATCTCACAGAAAGAATGTTTGGGCACATAACCAGGTTGGAAATTAAAAACCAAGCCTAGTCCCACCTGCATGATGGAAAACATACAGTAAGTTTTGCCACAAATCTGATGCAAATACAAGTTACTGATGTAATAGTTCATGATGATCAGACCACCGTATTTTGCAGCTGCCCACTTCTCACTCCTGCCTTCACAAGACCAAGCCACTAGGCTTTGTTTCCAGACTCTAAATAGTACTCACACTTATTAGACATCTTCTGTTTCAAGTCTATTAAGTGTGGGGTTTTTGTATAGAAACACACATGGTCTTCTCACAAAATGAGAGTTCTACTACTGTTGATAAACAGTAGTACAATGTTCCATTCTAAATGAGACCAAGAAAACAAAGCAGGAAAAATGATATATAAAACTATGAACCTTACCATTTCCCTTCGTCTTTCTTCTTCCCTTTCAGCCTCTTTTTCATATTCTCGACTTTTTTTTCGTTCTCTGATTTCCCAGTTTTTAAGACGCTACAACAGAAGGAAATACACACACTCAAATCTCAAGAACATTAAGAACAGTAGTACTACTTCAGAGTTAGTCTGGATTGTTGTTTAAAACAACTGCATTGTAAAGAATTTGCAAAATTTTATTTTAAAACATCAGAATAAGAAGTCAAAAGTTATTTTGACAGTGACTTACATATTCTGCCCCAATTCACGTACTCAAAGATCAAAAGCTTTTTTAGGAGAAGGAACTATGTGTTTTATAGTAGACTTAATATCAACTCTCAGAAACATTATTTTATTTAAAGAACCTTAAAAATCCCAATCTACCTCCTGATATGCAGCTTCTTTTTCACGCAGTTTCCTCTCTAGTTTTCGTCGTTCGTAGGCATCTTCTTCATCTTCCTCTCGGTCTCTCTTCTTATCCTTTTCCCGCTCTCGTTCCCGCTCTCGTTCTCTTTCCCGTTCCCGCTCTCTTTCTCTTTCCCGTTCTCGCTCCCGTTCTCTTTCCCTCTCGCGTTCTCTTTCTCTTTCCCTGTCTCTGCTTTTTTCTCTGAAGGAAGGAAAAACCGCCAAGTTAAGTACAGAGCATTCCTCTCCACTCAATCAAATGATTTACAACATCTTACAGGTTATTTTTCTTCTGCAATTTACAAGATGATTAGTTGGTATAGCAATAGGCATAAATCAATACTACTAACGTATTCAAAAACCCATTTACCTATAAGTAGTTGTTTGAGCACTAACCATTAAAAAAACGATATCTACAGAAACCAAGCATAAGCATGTGGCAATTTCTTATCAGACTCTGGTAGTAGTTCTCTATAAACAAGTTAAAACCACCACAAATAAAGGGTATCCTTAATAAATCTTTCATGTTTACGTGGCTTACAGGCAATTTTAATGCTACTGACTAGATGATTTGAAGTGAAACAGCTATTTTCTCTATGGCGAAGAGAGAAAAAGCAGCACTCAGAGTATGACATGATTAGTCAGTTTGAGACCGAGTAGTCCCCATGTTTTTACTAAAAAATCCACAAAACAAACAAAAAAACCCGCAAAAAATCCCCAAGGCAACCAACCAACCAAAAAACCCCACCAAATAACAAAGGAAAAAGTAAAACCCACTTAAGCTAAAGCATACAACAGATGTAAGACAACCTTAAGTAGGAATAAAGCTAATAATGAAAAATAAGAGAGATTTGAGATAAAACCAGTATCTTTAAGCCATGGTTTGGGGGTTGCTTACTGCATATTGCAGTCCTTATACTCTTGTGCTGTGGAGGGAATAAAGTATTCTCCCAATTTGTATAAATACAACACTTTCCAAAATTTTAATTTCCTATTGTTACTCTGATCTTCCACAAGGACCATTCTCTTTTGAATGGCAGCTGATCTGCTGAACTATATGCATTTAGTAAACATCACCAGGAAAAACTGAAATGAGCAGCAATCCAGATACATTTACCTTGATCTGCTCCGATCCTTGCGATCTGAACTCCTTTCACGATCTCTGTCACGATCTCTGTCTCGTTCACGGTCTCTGTCCCGGTCCTTAGTTCGGTCACGATCCCTATCCCGCTCCCGTTCACGCTCCCGTTCCTTCTCCTTCTCTCGTTCACGCTCCCTCTCTCTTTCACGCTCCCTCCTTTCTCGTTCACGCTCCCGCTCCCTTTCTCTTTCTCTGCGTTCTTTTTCAATTTCCTGTCTTTCTTTCTCCTTTTTGCCTTTTTCCTCCTCCAGTTTCTAAAAACCAACAAGAGAACTTTCATAGTTAATTTTGCAGTTACAGGAACTGGATATTCCCGGCGCAACACACAAGGCTGGTAATGGAAATACCAAAACCGCCACTAATTTTGAAATATTAAATAGGGTTTGGTGGGAATTTTTTGGAACTCATAAGTATGAAATCAAAATGCAGCAATCACAAGACTAAGTTTCGTGCAAAAGCATAGATCTACACGGACCAGCAATCTCCAACCTTAGCAGAGTAGGGCTGGCCTTGGATTATAAGCTGACTAAAGTGCACATACACAGTCATCATTCAGGTGGGATTCAAATTCCATTTGCCCTCTAAGCCACATAGGTACAAGTAAGTGAACTTCTAGCTGATAAAATTAACTGTCCATCTAGGACAATATATTTCAGTGGAATGCTTACTGGGACAGTGAGTTGTTTCCCAAAAAGTCTTGGCAGACCAAAACCATCCTATATGAAAACTTGGGTAAAGAAATACATCCACTTACATGTGGTGCATGTGGTTAAACAGTAAAGAAAACTGACACCTTTCCCCTTTTCCCTCCCTAAAAAAGTTCTAACTGTTCATTGGTAAGAACTGGACTCTGCAGAATGGAATTCTTAACTTCCGCCACTGCAAGACGGAGACAGTTAACAAAAGGTTGGAAATAGCTCTTTTGAAACACAGGAACTAAAGGTTACCTGCTACAGTTTTACTAAAAACTGTACAAAATTGCCCCCTTTTTTCAATTAGATACAGTACTTGTGACCAGAATTCCTATAAGACATTAGAAAATACATCAACAGAATGATAGATAAATCCATCCTTGGAAGCAATTGTTATGTGTTAACTTACAGATGCTGTGCTAGGACATGGGCCGCCAACACTGGATTAACCTTGCCTATTAGCTATGTTTCTGGGAGGAAGAGCAAGTACACGGTTCACAAATATACCAAATAACAACCAAATATACCAAATTTCAACCTGATGGATGCCAGAATACCACTTTTTGAACAAATATTGAGCAGAATAAACACGTTTATCCCCTTTGGCTCCACGTTTACCATCACTGAAATGAAATTAAAAACTGTAACAATGAAACAGCATTTTCTCTGGTTTCTGTTTTTTTCTTTTCTTTTAAACAAAGCATTTAAGACAACTTTAAAAAGCAATCTTACCTGATTAGTGTTCTTCTGCCATGGGCACAGGGACCAGAGAACCGACAAAGGATTACATAAATAAAGCTAATTCACTAGTGATTAATGTATCCAGTGAAACTATGCTGCATTGATAGCACAATACAGGCAAACCGATGTTGGATACATTGAAATCACAAAAGGAAAAAGGGACTAAAAATGGCAGGAATTGGTAGGAAACTGATGTGAAAAAAAGTCAAACTTAGATCCTGAAATATACACTAATCTGAAAACTAATTTCTAAGGACTGCATTTTCAGTGTTAAACCTCAGTACTGCTTTACAGTGTTAAACCTCAGTACGGTCAGATATTAAGCTAGGTTGTCAACTTTTAAAAATCCAACTTACCTCAAATTTCATATACTTTTAAAGAAAACTTTACATACTGAAGTGGTTGATACTTACAGGTTATCTTTGGTTGAACTCCTGTTTTGCCACTCTCAAAAACTTTGTTTGTGATGACATTTCTCAAGAGAGTGGATTTCTTTCTTTTTTTTTTTTTAAATATATTCACACAAGTGTAAATACACATAAACAAATTTTGATACGTTAAGATCCATTTTCTAAGTCCACTTTCTTAAAATCCAATCAAAAAAAATCAACTGGTCTGTTTTGTAATCAAAATCTGACCTCCTTTAAATTCTGTAAGCCTAAATAAAAGGATCTGAAAGGGTAATGGGATGGGAACAGTATCAGATAAATTGAAGTAATGAACAGAAATGAACAGGTAGAAGAATTATAAATCTTACCTTGAGCTCTCTTCAGACTCGTCCGTGCTGTAAATGGACGCCCCCTGCAATGCTGACACCCTGACAGTCTGTCGTTATTGTTTTATAAACTCATACCAAAAACATGCAAAGGTTCACTGTGCTCACTAGCCAGCTGCTAAGGATTCAACAGCCCCTTTAAACATATCCAATATATACAATGACTACTTCCAGTTGATTTGTAATGTTAAGAAACCCAAAACAGCCCCCCAAATAATAGATTAAAGGCAGTAAAATGCCCAACAGCTTCTGAAACAATGAAGCTTGGTTTTTGTTTGTTTTGTTTGTAATTTTTTTTTAAAAAATTATTACTTTTTTGTATCTTAGTATCAGTGACAACTTGGGGCTGGGAACTGAACATAATTCTACTGAAGTTTCACCACTGACCAGTTTCACATTCAATTGCTGAGCTTCTCCAGATGATTTTTTTCTGGAATTTTTCCCCAGGTTTTTATCTTCAACAACTTCAGTCAAGAGCAAAACTCAATATGTGTACTTACAATAACACGTAGTCACCTGTGTTTATATTGATACAGTTGTGTGAAAACATGATACCAACCCCAGTGATTGCATGTGGTAAAGCTAAATAACACGGGCATACTTCACCTTTTCTTTAATGTTGATTTGGGGGTATTTTGAAAGAAAAGTGTGTGCTCAAAAGAGGAGCTTGCTGATACTTCTCTAGGCCAAGGACCATTCCAATCTTGTTGGGGAAAAATTAATACCAACTTTAAGCTAAACATTAAAATAAGAACGTTACATGCATAGTTGCACTTTACTATCCGCAAGTATCACCTTCCAAAGCAGAAACATTCACAGATGCACTAGCATTAGTGGAAACTTCTGTAAGTGGGAACCCTGAGGTGGGACTTGATGTGCACAAACATTTCCAAGCCAGTTACCCCTTTGCATATTTTTCTGAGGGGGCATCCATAAGTATAATAAAAAACAGAAGCTCATACTTACATCCTATTCCATGTTACTTTCCAAGCTGTGAGTTTCATCTTGCATTAGTCACCATATGATCTCTATCATAATGGTGGGGGTCAATGAATAGATTAGCTTTATGGGAATTTACAGTTCTTCCATGCATCTAAAGTTTGGTAAGTCTGGTAACCACTGACCTATTTTTATCTTCCCCCACTCTTAACTTAGAACTATTAAAATAAAAGACTTAAATTTAATTCAAGTTTCAACTCTTCATAAAATCTTGGATAATGTTACAAATCTACCTACAGAAACACACTCAAGTGTATGTCTTACGCTGCAGCCCCGTTTAGCCTTAGTTATAAATATCTTGACTTAATGTATGTGTAGCAACTTAAGCTGCCTTTAGTCATGGTAAAGTGAGAAGACTGCAAAATACTCAGTAGCAATCAAAGTCTTAGCATAAAGATGTCAAGGGCCACTTTAACGTGGCAGTTGTCTTTTTTTGACTTGTAAAGAACTATATGTATATTAAACCTAATATAAACATCATTTTAAGTGATAATGCAATGTACTGCTAAATTTTATAATAGTGGTTTTTTGGATTTTGAAAAAGCCTAATTTTTATCAAGTGCAAAAACAAGAATACTACCTTGTGTGTATCTCTGAATTTACTGATCTCTCTTGATATCAGGTCTCTTTTGTCTTCCTCCATTTCTATAGCATTTATATCCTCCTAAAAAACAAGGGGGACAGGAGTAAAAGCATTAAGAGCCATCTGTACAGACACAGGAGAAAAAGAGAAAAGCCGCAGGTTAGAAGTTTTCAACCAGTCTTGCAAGAGATAAATAAAGTCCTTCTGCAGTACCAAACCTGACAGTCTGATGTTAATGAGTGAAAAAAAAAAAAAAAATCAGATGGACAAGAGTCACAAATCTGGCAACTAGCAGTAAACATAGTCATTGTCAAAGCCTACAATGTAAACGAACCTTGGTGATGAGTGGATAAGGTATCAGTGGGGCCACTGGAAATCTGCGGAAAATCTGCGGAAAAATCCACGGAGATTTTTTTTTTTAAAAATAGATTGCACACTACTCTGAAAAACAATGTTTTGTATGTTTGTACTACAAAGCAATATTGTATTGCTGTGATCTCATTTCTTTGATTCAACAAAGTTACAGAAGAACCTCGCTAATTCTCCCTTTGCTGAACTACTTTAAAACACATAGTGATGTCTCATGTTAGTAAGACTTCACTGAATTACAAGTGTACTACAGGTTATTAGTACGCTATGGTAGCATCATAAACAAGGCTAAGCTACACTTGCCAAAATAAATGTTGCATATCTTGATTTTATTTACTCGCTAATTCGCAAAATTTGGTAGATTGCACCTGCTAACTTATAATTAGTGCGAATTAGCGAGGTTCCCCCGTGCTTGAAATTGAAAACCAGATTCCACTCACTCTCAGTTCCCCACACACATTTTCAACTCCCCCACATCAGTCATGCCTTCATCCAGGAGAACTAACAGCCTCTGCTGCTAACACCAGCGGATTGATAGCACAATCTTCTCCATGCCAAGCTCTTCAGGGGACAACAGCCCCAAGGTTGGCAAGTTTCCACACCCTCCCTCTGCCCCCCCAATATATCTGCATCCATCTTCCCTTTCCCCCCCACCCTCAACAGTCTTTCTCTCCACTCTCCTTTAAAGACAAGAGCAACAAGCTAGTACCGTCTCTTCACTCCCACCTCTATCCACACAGGCCAAAGATGGCAATTTCCAAGTTTCTTTTCCTCCTTCCCAATGTGGGAGGTATGATGGGATGCATTTCAACCCACAAGTGCTGTGTATTTTAAAAGAACTTATTTGCCTACTTGACTAGCTCAGATTGGTAAAATTCTACACAACACAGAGCTAGAATATCACTCTGTCCCAGGGACATAGTCAGCATCCAGCTCTTCAACGACTGCAATGGTCCCTTACAATGTTTAACTGCCTGGCATTATTCATGGCCATATATATATATTTACCCACAGGAAAACAGACATTGTAACAGTGCTTGTAACAAAAAAATACAGCTGATAGCATTAAACAATGACTCATTACTCATTTGCAAATTCTCATCCAAGAAACCATCTTCTCCCAAAGGGAGGGAGAGGAAAGAAAAACAAATTCTCAGCTCAGCACTTTTATACCTCAGGTTGGCCATGACTAACAATGTTGTGGGAAGATATACTTGCTCTCTGTGGGAGATGTTACTTCTTACACCATGCTTAAACTCCATAAGCATTACTGCTTTATTGCCTTGGAATAGGTACTTTGCAGAAGACCGAAATGTGTAAAAATCTTGGTCAAACCATTTTCCAATCTCTTTCACATTAGGTGCCAAATGGTAGGTGTGAAAGCCCATTTTCCCATGGTTAGAAACTTTGCTGGAAAAGCTAAGTCTGAGTTTGCTTATTCTTGTTCCCCCTTCTCCAGTTTGTTTTAATCCATAAAAAGGTCATTGACAGAGGCAGGTCTAAACCAGAACATTCATTCCTGCTTAACATGGTTTTTTTTGCATTGCACAAGATATGAAAGCCAGCTGATCAAATGCAGCCAAATTGAGATGTGTGATTTTGTAAGGCAGGAAGACTAAAATGTGCCTTTCATCCCTGAAGGATCCCTTCAAGGTTTGTAAGGTATACACATATACAACTAATGAAGTGCTTCCACACCTGGGTAGACAGTTGCAACCAGCTGGATCAAGGCACACTACAAGAATGCATACTATATAAGCAGAGAGAAGAATTTTGTCAAAAACTACCAAATTCCTGGCATCTTTCATTGGAAATGGATGGTATGCAGAAACTCTTTACAGTTGTTTTTTAAGTTCTCATCTGAACGTCTACATGCACATACAGATTAAACTGCACTAAATTCAGTATTTCCACCTTCAGAGGGATGAAAGGTTGGTTCAGTCCTGCCCAGATTCAAACCTGTTGTTCCAAGAAGTCTAGGTGCTTAGATGCCTAAACCATCCTGAGTGGATGGTGTCTATAACTGACTAGCTTTCAGCTCAAAAAAAAACCAAAACCAAAAAACCGCTGCTGACATCAATGGTTGTTGATGTGTTTTCTCATCAGAAGTTTAGGTTTAAAGTATTTGCACAAGGTTTGGCCATTATATAAAGGTGAGTTGAAGAAAAAAAATCTGTTTTGTCCAAAATCAAAACACATACGTCCTCCTTCTTTTCCTTTTTCTTCTTCCTGGGGTGAGAGTCAGATTCCTGGGAGGGGGCATTGAGCTCGCTGGAATATTCTCGTATTAAGACTTCAATGGCCCCTTTAATTATCTGATCTCTTCTCTTTGTTTCCTCATCCAGTGCTTCATCATCGTCATTTGTCGTCTCTGGTCTGGAGTTCTAAGGAAAAATGGCAAAGTAACAGGAATCAAGAAACTAAGAATAAAAGTAGTTTTATCAGAAGTTCACCTTTGATCATCAACATTCATGCCCCTACAGTATTTACTATAAAAAAACAAAATCCCAAACCAAAAAAAGACAAACAACCCCAAACAAACCACCACACGAAAATCAAACCACCTACAAGTAGTTATCAACTGCATAATTTCAGTCAGATCTTTTCACACTGGCAATACCATATTTACCACACAGTGTTACATGTGGAATGGCTGCAGAGAGCGAGTGTAGGATCGCGTAATAAAACGGAACAGAAAAATGGTGATTAAGGCAATAGACAGGAAAAGAGTGAGCGCACGCACACTCCCAGAAAGGCAATCACTATAGTTGCAGCTCTTGATCAAAAGTTTTGCCTTGTATATTCCAGAACTCCAGTGTCATTTCAACAGCAGTTCCTCAAAGCCTTCTACTTCAGTGCCATGCAATACAAATGCCTACCTACAACTTTCAAGCTACAACCTATAACAGAACTACATTAAAGAAACATCATTAGGGAAAACATTCCTTGCACAGCAAACTCTTTCTTTAAATTACTGTTGATCAAGTACTTTGCAGTTCCTCATCTTTTTGCCCCTTTCAACCTTGCAGGGAGGAAAAGGAACACAAAGAAGTGCCTTTCACTAAACGTTACATGAAATGGTAGAACGATGATCTGCACACTGAGCAAGGTAACCTCTTGATCCCCTGAATCTTTTAGAAAAATGGAATCTCACCTGAGAATCCAGCTGCGTATCCCGTCAAGCGATAGGTGGTGGGTGGAGTGAGGGGGAGGGAAGGGTCTGATGGAGCAGCAGCTAAGAATGAGGGGGAAGGGAGGATTCAGTTGGAGCTGAAGAAGCTGCAAGGCCAAGGAGAAGCAGGCTGAAAAGAGCTAGAAGGCAGTGACAGGGAGTGGAATTGAAGAGGTCCAGGGAGAAGAAGTGATCAGGGAGAGGAGCTAATTAGATAAAGGTTTGCTTGGTGTGTGTCTACATGAAATTGTGTTGTAGTGTACATGTTTGATTTCTTGATTAAAAATACTAAAGAAAAAAGTTGAAACTTTTGGATCCAAGTGGCACCAGCACAGTAATGATGGTATGGTATGAAGCAGGTATTGCAAGCAGTTCAATTACAATACACTTCATCAGTATTCCTCAGCAATTCACAGACTTTCTTTGCACCACCACAAAAAAAAAAAAAGCGCAAAAACCTGAACAAAATCTAACAAAAAACATGGAGCTAATCTCATTCTACAGTTCAACAGAATGGGTTCATACCATTGTCTTCAGAAAAGCCATAAACAGTACCCTCCACTTCATTACAATCAATCCCCCAGAACTGACTGTAACCCACAGGGGGGCCCACAGAAAACAAAATTCCAAGGAGATGTACAAGAACTCCACAGATATTTTA
Source organism: Manacus vitellinus (assembly GCF_001715985.3). Classification (NCBI taxonomy): domain Eukaryota; kingdom Metazoa; phylum Chordata; class Aves; order Passeriformes; family Pipridae; genus Manacus; species Manacus vitellinus. The sequence goes on from NW_021940750.1 coordinate 6,742,356, forward strand.
AGCTTGTTTACAACATCAGCTGTGAAGCACAGTATCACAGGTGATGCCAACATGAAACAAGGAAGTATGGAATGAAAGGGGCAATCAAATCAGACCCAGGCTAACAGCTAGTATGGTACTCCATTCAAAGCCCATGAAGTTCACGCTCTGCTTTTCTAAGCCACTGCATTCAATCCCACACACTGGGTAAGCAGTCAAAGATACATCGAGCACCTCAAGTCATCATTATGCCTCTAGTTCTGGTTAAGTAACATGAAATAAAAGTACTTGTGTTTCCACTATATTCTACACACATTTAAGAAATATTCCAAACTGGAATTTTAAAACTTTACCTGCTATAGTGTGATTAGTGTTTTTAAGTTTTCTAAACAAGAGCCTCTTCTCACTTCCATTTTACGGAAATTGTTTTAAGAGCCATCTTAAGGCACATGCAAAATTTTAAAACTGTTATAGACCAAACTCAACAACTTGATTGTGGTGTGAAATGTATTATTTTAGCAAAGAAACAGACATAATTAATTTTAATGCAAATTTGTCAATTAACTATCTTTGTATCTTACAAGAATTCAAAATACCAAATATCTGTAATTATTCCCAAAGAGATCCTTAGCTCTAAAAAGGAATGGTACAAAAGCAATTTCTCCATCTACTAAATGTCTGAAACATGCTGTCTGATAACTGCATCCTCAACTGAATGATCTACTTCTTTTCCTTTTCGATGATTTGTTCTATAAGATCATCGGTGAAGGGGAAAAGAAACTTCAATTCTCTTCAGACATCCAATTTACAGACTGACACAGTAACAACCACTTCTAGAGTTTATACACTTTCAAGAGTTTCTAAACAAAAATGAAGCAATGGAATCATAAGGTACAGCACTTTGGAAGGAACTTCAGAAATAATTCTAGAGATGCAGTTGTAGCTTACAGATAAGTCTGAATACTGTGGAATTAAGAGCTTACACTTCTCTGCCTTTCAACATATCTTCAGACTCATTAATGTGATTCTGGCAAAATCCTAAAATGTATTAAGGGCAGAGACAAGAGCAGAAACTAAGAAACATGCCTGAAATCTGATCCAGTTAGTATGTTACACTGACACCCCACCAAAAGAATGCAAATCACACATTTATATACATACCCCATTAGATGCCTTTTTCTTTGCTTTCCATTCATCTAGCTGAGCCTTTGTCTTTGCATCAACTTTGACTAGCAGCTTCTTCTCTCCAATCTGGAGGTCATGGAGTAGTCTCAATGCTCGCAGTGTGGAATCTGGTTCTTTGTACTCACAAAATCCAAAGGCTGAAATGGATCATTAAAATGAAAAGTAAAAGCGTTAAAGCTCTTCAGGTAATTTACTCTGTGTAAAAAAAGTGTTTTGAAATAATAAACTTGGAACATAGGCACTCCCTTTTTAAAAGCCAGGAGTACACATCATAAAAACTCAGAAAGTTCACTTACTGCATTAATCTTTGATGTAACTAATGGTGCAGTAAATAAGGTGAAAACGATACACACATTGTAGATGCCTCATCCCTGGAAACTTCCAAGGTCAGGCTGGATGGGGCTCTGAGCAATCTGATGTAGTTGATGATCTTCTTGCTCATTGAAGGGGAGTTGGACTAGATGAACTTTGAAAGGTCCCTTCCAACTCAAACTATTCTATGATTGTGTTTGTACATCAAAGACAATTGTCCTTTGACACAGAAATGCATTTTACATGATGTACATAAGGCACTTTAGATGGATTTGCAACTGTCTGAAGACCAAGGGCATTAATCAACAGCTCATTGCTAACCTAGAGGGACAGGTATTTCAAACTAGGTTTTTCACAACAATTACAGAAAATTTTAAATCAGAAAAGCATTTTATGAGAGCAAAATAAACTAAGTTTGATATATTAAAAAAAAGCTGAAGGAACTGAATTACACCCTTAAAAGGAAAATAAAACCCCCTAGGAAGATATTAAAACACTAACAGCAAAAAACAGTAACCAAAATTGTTTCCTGTATCCACTGGAGAAAGGTCACAAGAAAAAATAAATCAGATCAATTGACAAGAGGGAAGGTTAGTTTTACATCAGGAAAACCTTAAGAGAGAGGGACAACACAAATTATTGGAAGTGACTAGTAACAGTGCTGCAACAGTAGCCTCCAAAGCCGAAAGTGGCGAGCCTTCCTCAGGGATGGTTTACAACCTCCTCATTTAGTCTCAGAACAGAAAGGTGAGCAAAATTAGGCTCTCAACATTTTCTCATTTAATCTTTCTCAATTTTATTTTTTTCATTCTCTCTCAATTCCAGAAAATACTAGTTCACTAATAGAAAGTATTTAGCAGTTATCGATCATACACAGTATCTTAAAATGTAAAATTATTAAGGATAGCAACGTGTCAAGATATTTAAAATGCCACTAGGTAGTAAAAACACAAGTCTGTCTGTCTAAAGATTTTGAAAAATACGAACAGTTACCTTGAAGTTTTCCAGATGCCCCTTGCACTCTCTTCCAACTCAAAACCAAGCCACATTTCTGCATTAAAGATAAATATTATTAAATATTGTTTTATATTCAAAACATCACAAAAGTTTTTTTGCAAAATATGGCAAAATTAAAAAGGGTAAACACTACCAAAAATATAAAAGGTCCATATTCAAAGACATCTACAGCATAAAAAATCTGTACTCTTCGCTTACTGACTTTCAACTCGAGCATAGTGGATTGCTATTCCAGTGACTGGGAATAGCTCTGCTTTTAGTACATATACAACACACTGCTTGAGGGTCATTACTTCATTCATCAGAATAACAAGCAGTCCACTGTACTTACTGCTAGAAGCTGCCGTATGAGCATGTCTGAGGCCTTCTCAGAAATGTTGCCTACAAAAACAGTGGTAGTGGGACCACAGTTTTCATCATTTTCTTTGTTCTTTAAGCCAGGATGGTCTTTTCTGACTCCCAAATGCTTTCCAACCATGGACACTGTGGTAGGAACTAATACCTAAAAAGAGGAGAAAAGGTTGTAAAATAAAGCATTGGATTGCTTTGTTTCTTTATTTAAATCCATAAGGCAAAAGACTTGGGCATGTACCTTTATTTCAAAATTAAATTTTCATATGAACCTTAGTTAGGCTTACAGAGTAAGACACCAATAAGCAGTTCCGGCCTTAAAACTTTAAACAACACAAAAAAAGATTGCCATTTTCTGGCAAAGACAGAAAACAAAAGGTGTACCTGAACATGGCTACTGGAAGGTCTCAAGATGAGCATACAGTAATGTTAGGTATTATTTCTTATACAAATAACTAATTTGCAACATTTGAGTCACTGGGAAGTTGAATTACCTTACCTAACTGTGTAAAAAGCAAGCTACAAATATAAAAGTAGTTCTGACTCAAAGGCTTCAATGGACATGGTACAGGTCTTCAAGCTTTCACACAGTGAATAAACACTACTGCTTTATTTAATCAATACTCTACCCAAAACCTCTTTGGGTTAAGAAGCAAACATCTGTAAAATAACTGTACAGAGACAGGCATGTCATCTGCTCCATTTTGCTGCACTTCTCTCCTTTCCCCTAGGATTTAATGGTACATATGCACTGAGTCTCTCTTCTCAAAATATCCTTCTAGAAGTGTCACTTAATAAAAATTACTCTATTCACAAAACTAAATAATTCATTTGTTCCAGTATCCTTGTCTTATATAGACTGGTTAGCATGAATATATCCTCCAGTAGGAGATAATACAAGCTATCAAAAAACACCCCAAAATAATCTGTATTTTGGGGAGATTTCACTTCTGCAAAACTGCAGAAACGGTAATTTACCTTGAAGCCAAGAAGTAACCTTCAAATTTTAAAGAGTGCTTTTTTCCGCCCCAAAATCATAAACCTCCCAACTAGAAATTACTAAGACACATGGAGACCTTTCACTATGCTCTTCCATAGATGAGTATAACATGCAATTATTCCTTCCCTGCAACAAGGAGAAAGCAAGCTTATGTGTAAGCTTGTCAAAGCACATACTTTTGGGCAACTCAGCAGTGCTGCGTGATGGCCTTATAAACCTGGATGAGGTGATACCCCCAGGGTACTATGTTAGGGCACCAAACTCAAGGGCAAGAGACCTGGAACGTCACTGATTTAGCTGTACTGCACGTACACACATGATCCAAAGGCGAAGCCTCAACGAATGTATTTGAGAGAAGTACACCTTCTTGCAAGAACAACAATCGCTTCACCTTTGCAGTTAGCAGCTTCAGACATTACTTCAAACTTTGTCTAGGTCAGAAATTAGCATAAAATTTGCATTACAGTTGCATTTAAAATGAAGCATTTTGTTTCATAGTAGTATTCTGATGAAACAGAGCAAAACAAAAATACTGTTGACATCTACTAAGTTTTATTCTCCATTTGATTTTGCTATAATCTCATCCCCACTGTAATACTTACAGTTGGAGCAGGAGCCATAATGCCCATTGGTACAGGAATCATAGGGGTCCCTGAGAAAGACAAGACATTAATTTTAGTCTGCCCTGTTGAGATAACTAATGAATACAAATTAACTGATTGCAGATATAATCTCAAACTAGAGAGCAATTTTGGTCAAATGAGAATTTCACAGTACTGACCACCAGTAATTCCTTAAGCATTCAAACAACGTCTAGATACACTAACATACCACAGGCATCCAGGTCGCTTTCTCATAATACCATTTCAACTTTGTCACAAACAAATCTATTTTCAGAGAAGGTAGTGGTGTGATGAACCCGGCAGGGAATCCCATAAATAGAGAGCAAAAGCAGTTGATATCCTACAGATGATAATTCCATTCCTGACTTACACAATTCACACAGCACAGTCAATTCTGCATATAGCTTAAGGATGAGGTCCTCTAGAGAATGGCATCAAGCTTCATGCTACTATTTATGGAATAGTTTAATTAAGGCGGCATAAAAAACCTCCATTGAGAAACTCCCTACCTGCTGAATACTTGACTGGTAGTCTCTAACACTTAATTTAAAACAATATATAATCAGATGAAACCATGTGATACCCCTCTTTCACAGCACCAAGTTCAATGGCAGCTCTAAGTACTATTATGTGAGGCAATACTTGATTGTAAGAAAGGCTGTTCATCTTTCCATGCCAGCTGCCAGAGGAGGTTAAATATATTAAGTGAATGGATTTCATCAAAGCTATTTTTTGGCCAGTAAAGACACAGACTCAAGAACAATGAAGTCAATCTCATGTCCTTCACAGAAAATAGCCTGTAGAGATCCTATGGTTTTCTTTTTTTATTCTATAAAAAGCTTTCATCTTTTTTCCCTTCTCAATCCTTCCCTTTTGATCCTTCCTTTCTCCATTTGTTCATATCTAACTAAACTTCTGCAACCTACTGTTCCTGGACTTGTTCCCCCACTTTCTCTCATGTGTAGTCCTGAAACAGCACTTCTCCTCAGACAGGAGAAGTCTCCTCCCTCTTCAGCTTTCTCATCCACTCCTGTTTTGTTTTATTTATGTTATTTTTTTAATTTATTGTCTCTAGCACTCAATCCTCTTCCTCAGTCCCTTCATATGAAAGTCATACCACCTCTTATCCCTCCAAGCCACTCAGAGAATCAAAAGTGTATTGCTCTCTCATGCTCTCAGTTTTAATGCACCATGGCATCTCACAGATGGTAACAACTACTCCCAGACAAGATTAATTGTGCAGCCCTATAACTATTACAACTATGATTATCACAATGATTTTAAAGTTACATCTTAGTAAAGATACTCGTGAAATGACTGACAATTCTATGAAACTATCAGCCCAATGCTCAGCACAAGCCAAAAAATCCACTGAAATATTGGGCATCATCACCAAACATACTGAGCACAGGCATAATTTAACTGCTACACAAAAGCTTGGTGCACCTACACCTTTGACAACAGTCTACAGACCTGGTCTGTGCAACCCAAGAACATCACCCAGCCTTAGGCTAAGAAGAGCAACTACATGAATTAACTGTTAAAGCAGCTGCCTTACTATGAAACACTGTACACTCTGGGACTCTTCAAGTGTGGAGGTTTGGAAGCAAGACATGGAATGTGGTTAAGGTGTGCAAAAGCACAAACCACAATTCACCTAACTCCCACATCAGAACTGGGGCAGGAGAGGGACACTAAGTAGGTAGTGAATTTAAAGACAAAAATAATAGAGTAGCACTTCACACAGCAGTTAAGGAACTTCTCAAATTTGGTCTAAGAGGTGATAGTGGAAATGGACAGTATTGGCAAGGTCAAAAAACACCAAAGTGTTCGTGAATGACAGGCCTAGAAAAAGATAAAGGTCAAATGAAAGATCATATTCTAAGATCCTTCATGCTACAGTTGTATGAGGGAACAGACTGAGAAAGTAGATAGGTGTACAAACCCATCCAAAATCCCATTTTGTAGTCCCACTGCCCAGACAATGCATCAGTCTGTATGGACTGCAGGTCTGACCCACTACAGCATTTCTGACATACGAACTGGAATGTTTTACATCTTAATGGTATCCAATAATCTTCAGAGATGACAAGAGTTGTCAGGATCTGCTTCTTATCAAATCTTCCACACTGAGATGTGGAAATGCTACAACTTCTTGTTTTTAACAACAATATTTTTAAGCAAAACAAAATACCTTCTCTAACTTTATTCTTATAATAGCAAACTACTGCAGCTGAAACTTTTCAAAAAAATTATAGGCTAAACATGAAATTTTGACCAAAGAGCTAGTGAAAAATAATAAGAGCAGGCTTTCATAAAAATCTCTGTAACATTTTCAACTCTACTGATGCACTTACACTAAGAACCGAGATCCATATCCTCTATATGTCAAAATATGTTGTCTGCACAGGTAAGCAAATCATGTTTCTAGTGTGCGGAGAAGAATTTTATTCTCACCTGATACCAGGCTTCTCCACTCTTCAGATTCCTAATCCTAACACAAGACTACTTATATAAAAAGTCAAACACAGCAAGAGAACAAAAAGATCTATGTCACACATGTTAAGCAGGAAATTGTTCAGAGAAGAAATTTATCAGGCATTTAAAAATATTTGTCAGAAAGTTATTGTTTAAAGTATCTGGTGTTTTACAGTAGTATATATAAACTGGAGCTAGTAAAGATAAGAGGTATGGTTTTAAAACTTAACTTGAAATTTTTGATGGCAGGATGCTATCTGAACAAGAACTCTGCCTTAGCAGAAAATAGATAACAGCTCATAGATCTGATGAAAAAACTTTAGAAAAATAAATGCAAGTAAAGATTAGCTTGATAAATGGATGTGCAGAATCTTTTCGTAGTTCAGCCATTTGGTTTTTGAATGCCTTTATTGTCTACAAAACACTTGTGTACGACACAACTTAAGACCATAGAGACAGAAGATATTTTCTGCAGCCCTTGTGACAAATTTTAAAGAGGTAAATCTGATGCATTCCTTTCTCCCACTCGCTCTGTGGCCTCTTGCCTCCAGTCACTGTCATCCATATAGGCCACATACAGAAAAAAAGTGGTTCCAGAACAAGAAATTACAATCTCAATGCAAAAAGCAGAGGCTGATCTTACAGATCTTACAGAACAAAGACAAAAAGATGGGAATAATTTTGTGAAGACTAGAAGCAATGAAGAACATAACAGCAAGTTTGCAAGATGTGTGGAGGAAAGTACGTAAGAAACAGAATAAAAGAAAGTGGGACATAAAAAAAGCAAAGAAACACAATGCAACAAGTTGGACCTTCTCTGAAAGTTACTCCTGTATTTTCACGTTACATGTACTCAGTGTACCCAAGAGTATCCAAAGGCTATTACAATGGCTTAAGTGAAAGGAATTGAAAATCAGAGTCTACTGCCAAAACAGTGGCTCTTAGAACACCTAATGCTAACCAAAATCACCACTTAGCTTCAGTCTTGGATGAAGGTCCAAGACAAAGTCCAGTATTGTTTCTAATGGTCTCATTTCTGGTCAAAAGTAAACAGCTTTTGGTAGACCAAAAGGAGCTCGCTCACATGACATGATCAGTGGGCAAACCAGAAACTCAACTGTAACATACACAAATCAGAGTTTTGAAATACATTAAGAGCCAGTAACTTTTTAAACAATTCAGAATAATAAAAGGAAATTTATTTCTACAACACTTCCATACACTAATATAACTTACCAGGAGGTACAGGTGGAGGAAAGCCAGGAAATTGTGGAGGTGGGATCCCAGGGGGAAGTGTTGGGATTCCCATAGGAGGGCGATTCAAATGAGGTGGAAAAGACATTCTTGCAGTCACAATCTGCCAAAAAAGACAGAAAAGAAAACTTGTACCAGTCAGTTCCCAAACATGAATTACAAAAGCAGGGCATATGATAAGTGTCCATAACTATTTTCAATCTTTAAGACATTCAACTCCAAATTAAAACTATTTTTAACTTGTTTTCCCCCAACTATTCATTAAGCTACAAATGTAGTAGGCAGCACTTCTAGAGAAGTGTTTCGGAATGAAGAGAAAAACAAAACTGTGTCTGATTCCTCATACCAATAAAGAGCATTTAACAGTTTGTACAGTTTCTTTAAAATAAAGTTAACTTTGCAGTATTTGAAAGCAAAATTAATCTCGTAATATATTTTCAATAAAAGAAGTAGTGCTATTGTACAAGAAATGATCACAGACAATACAACTGAAGCACAAGATGAGAGAGAGAACTGAGACATCCCAATGCTCAGCATTAATGGGAATTGTATTTATGATGACATTGGGGAGATTCCCCAAATTCTAGCACAGAGAGAGTTAAAAGCTTGGAAGAGAGTTCTGTGATCTATTTTTAACTTCCCAGTCCACAAATCTTCTAGAGCACAACTTGGACATTAGCCCATGAGCTAAGAGTCAACATGCTACCATGGAGAGTAAAGATCATTTCAACATCATTTGCTATTCAGATAGTTATTATTATGTTACTGACCCTGAAACAGACACCACCCAATAGCAAAAACCTCAAGATCACCCTTAATGCAACTAAGGAGGCATGCATTCTTGTTTACAGTATTATTTTGGCAACCTTACACAGTCAAGTCTTCAAAAAAAGATTGGCCCTCAGTCATAAAAAAAAATCTAAACTCGGTTACTGTTAATGCTGCCGAGCACACACGTACATTCACACTGCAGTGAGGAAGCACTGGAGGAACTGCAAACACACTGGATCATGTGGATAGGAATCACAAAGACACATTATCACAAGAATCCAGTTAGCTGTCCGCACAAATATTTGCATTTCTCATTGGACTGTACAGACTACCTTACAACCTACAGTCCTGTATCTTCACCGCAAATGCTTTCCAACAAGGCAACCATGAGTCAAAAACTAAGCAGGCTGTCTTGAGAAAGAGAGTTACAGTAAGCAAAATTCTGATACGTACAACAGATCTGTATCACTGTGTTCATGCTTTCCTCAAGGCATGAGCACAATGGCAGCACTGAACACAGAAGGAACTGGAAAAAAGTTTCGCAGAAGACAGATGTGCCTTTCATACATGTACAAGAGTAAGCCACTAATGACAGTCTTAAATACTAGAAGTAAAAGCTAGTATCAGTACTCTACCATAATAGTAGGTACTTTGAAAGAGCTAAAAAATTACAAGAGAATTATGTAGGAAAACTTTATTCCCCCAGACTCTGGAAACAACTATGAGAGGTAAATGTATATAGTGGACTGGAAAAGATGAAAAAGAAACCCAAATGTATTTGATAACACCTCTGAACATCAGAACTTATTTATTCTGGTCTAAGAACATATGTATAATCCTATCACATAATTAATTCAAAACCACACTTACAACTACATCCATTACATGAGGTGTGTGATGATGGCATTCATTAATTGGCCTCAAAGGGCTTTTATCAACACCTCATTAGGCAAAACAATGAACACTCCTGTGACAAAAGATCTAAGATGGTAGAAGAAAGAAGAGAGTGAATGCAAGCAATCTTCCAACAGTTCAATAAAGATTTTATGTAATATAATAAACATAAAACCTCCCCTTTCTCTTAGACTCCACATGCCTGAGAACACATTTCCTTCCTGTCATTCTTGAATTTTTAAAACTGCATAGGCAAAGAAAGGCAGTAAAGATGTATGCCATTTTATTTTTATAAAAACTATTTATTGTCTCTTCAGACTATCTGCACATCAGCTGACATTCATCTGAAATCCAGATGGTATGGAAAGGAACAGAACTCCCTTATCTGCCTTAGTATCACTATTTGAAACTTTCACACACACGCACAAAAACAGCCAACAGAAAAGGCACAAAATTAAGATATTTAAGGCTCTCAGTCCTTATCTATATTGCAAGCTGACAGACAGACAGACAAGATTCAAAGGTGTTTAGGGCAGATGGTACAGCAATAAGCTACTGGGTCTGAGGTGGTTCTAAATAGGCTACAACAGTGTTACACCATCAAAGGTACACAAGATGTTAAGGAGTGGTCTGTAAAACAAAGAACAATTGGGGAAGTAATTATCCAGGCTGCCTGTAGGTGCATTCCCTTCTCTCACTCTGATAAGCACTTTATCTGAGCCACCATTTTGGAGAAGCAAATGAAAAAAAGCCTAGGGACTAAGAGGTGAAACAATTCGTTGAATTAAAAGATGCTGAAACATACTGTACTCAGTGGATGTTACATATGCACACAAGAGAAATTGGTTGGGTTTTTTTAGTTTAAATTTAAAAAGCAAAGATTTAGCAGCCAACAAAGTTATTATTTACTGCATAAGAGGGACAAGGCAGTAAGAAGAGAACAAATTTAGTCTTTCAATCTCCTAGTTAGATGATGTGAAACACAATTATTCATAGGGCTTCAACAATCCATTTCACTTAAAACACTGTTCTTTCCCCTCCGTCCCCTATATTTGTACACTTATTTTAAATATGTAGAAAGCTGCCCTGCTACTAACTTAATTCTTGCATGGACCAATCCTCACACCTCTACTTCTGTGACACTGAAGATGAACACCAGAATTAAAGAAAGCCTTGGTCTCTTTCTCCCTACTATATGTAACTACTAATGTGAAACCAGCAGAGAGAACAGTTTAATTCTATTTCCATTATGAAAGCTCTGAGGATCAACAGATACCAAGATCAAAACTGCTCACTGGAGAAGTGAGAGATCTGGATGAGAGAGGAAGATGCACCCTAGATGCTACAGTGAAGGGAACCGCATAGCACATTCTTTTCTGTCAGGAGCTACAGAACACACTAGAAATGTAGATACTCTTACAACAGTCAGAGGGGCCTCTGACATCCAATTTCTAAACAAGTAGAAGCCAAAGGTTAGGCATGAAAAGTTAGAAGATGCTAAGCTGGATCAAGGTAGAATATGCTTGTAAACATCTTGGGAACAGTATCTTGAACTTCTCTGCAGATTGTCCTACTACTATGGCAGTACAACTCACTGATCAGTGTCTGATACATTCACTGCTGTCTCAGTATTCTATATGGTGAACTTCAGATTTCCCCAATTTATTCAAACGTGTAAGTAGGGAACTAAATAGTCCTGAGATATTTTTAAAACTTCTGTTGCTTGTGGAAGTATTATCTCAAGTGAAACTGAATGCAAGCAGCATTCTTGACAGCTGCATTTTAACTGGCAGCTCTTTAAGCAAGAATGTAATTTGAGTGAATATTACAGTGGTCACGAAAATACCAGAGAAAGAAAAGCAGTGATCAACTGGCCTGATGTCAGTGAAAATACTGAAACAATGAAATCTTTAGCCCCCAAAATGATGGATTTGTGTCAGGTCTCTGCATGTAGTCAATTTAGACTATGTCTGTGCAAACAAGCAGAGCAATGCAACAGGAGCAAGTCTGTTAAACAAAACTAACGGAGTTGAGACCCTAATGTCGACACTACATGTTTTGGGGTGGTTCACCCATTTGCATGTAAGGGTGCATTTTGTAATATATTTTCCTCCAAAAGGAATCTAGCTCATCCACTGAAGTAGTGCAAACCAATGTGAAATTAAAGTTTCCCAAGTGATGATGATGACTGTGAGACTTCCTTCAAGAGCACACCCTTGATCCGAGTTAACACAGTAAAGTAGGTACACATGTTATTAAGCCTTGGGCCATTTTTGTAAGCTTACTCTACACGGACCCAGCTCAGAAACAGCCGAAGCTACTAAGTAAAGCAAGTGCCACAGCTACAATATTCCAGGTTCAACTTTGCCCCAGAAGGAGTTCAGTTGCTTTCATACACTGCTCTTCTGAGCTAATAAGTCCTGGAGGAACCAAGCACCATGCAGAGTCAGCTGCACCAATCTTCTGAAACTTGAAGAGAGTACAGGGCTATCCATATGGTTCTAAGGTTTGGTAAAATCCACTGGGACTTGTTAATTCTGTCTTGGTGCAATCCCTGTTGGGACAGGGGATCCCTGTCCACTAGGAGCACATTGGCTCTGACACACAGCAAAGCAAGTGTGCAGGGCTGCCCTGAGTGCTCGACTCAACGGTCTGAGACTACACAGAACTCACAATTACTATGAAACAAGGGTCAACATCATTCAGACATTGCTGCCCTGTTCTTCTTTATTATCTCTGACTCCCAAAAGTTCCAATAAAAGGGGACTGAGATTGTACTGGTCTGGCTGCACTGTTAATGTAGTAATTTCTTCTTAAACCATAATACTCTTTAAGTCTTCTGTTTTATTGACTGACTTTACTTTTTAAATAAAGGAGTGAAGAGATATGTCATAAACAGAATGTAAGTTTAATAAAAATCACTGCTAACTAATGTATTTTAAACTGACAACTTTATCTCAGGGCAGCATAATTCTACCAGCGTCACAGGGTTAATATTCTAAGGATATTCTTACTTAAAAACTTGCAAAACATATTCACCATTTTCAAAACAGTTAAGTTCCCCATGAAACACACAATTACAATACTTACTGCTGTTATACTAAACAAAGTTAAAATTAACTGTAAAAACCCTCAAGTCTTAATGCATAAACAAACTTCATATGTTATAAGAGTACATAACGAAGTATAAGAGCAGTGACAGTATGGCTGACACAGTTTGATTTCACTTTATCTGATTTTACTTCAATATTTTCACAAAATATCTGTGCAGGATGGCCCCACAAATAAGGGAGCAGTAAGCGCAAAACTCACTTGAAATGTTGTTGGTTTGTTTGTTTTTTTTTTTTAAATAAACTACAGTCCGGTTTTGATTAAGCTATTAACATTTAGATTATTCCAAGAGTGCCTGCTAAAATCCACATCTATGGTAACTGTGTAACACTACGCTATTTAGTAACACACTAAAGAGCTGTTACACCAAGACATTTGATTGGTATGTCCATATTACTATGTTTCATTGAAATGTCCCTACAGAAAGGCTTTCACACATAAAAATGTTTTTAATGCTTTTTAAGAATTAGAGTAATTGCTATTAAGAATTGTACAATGTTTTCACATTTGATTCTAATGTCAATACCTAGACAGCAACAGAGTGAATAATCACTTCCTCTAACGTATGACAAAGTATTTTACCCATTTTGTGCCATGAAAGGTGGAGTTGAGCAACAAAAGCATTTTCAGAAGCAACTGGCAAAAACATATGCCATAAACCAATCTTTTACAGTCAGTACTATCAAATAAACTTTTGCATTAGTCTCTGTGTGATATGCAGATAATTAAGCCACTTAAAAATAGTCTCCTAGTTTGTCAGTCAATTAAGGTGCTGTTTATATTACTGCTTGTCACCAAAAAAAGCTCCCTAAAAGAAAAATCACCTATTTCAAGCCAACTGGTTTTCCCAGTGAAAATGACTGCTTTCTCAGACCCTACAGTTTTCTCCAAAAATTGCCTGCAAGCTAAGTAAGGATTAAATGTTAAACACAACAGACACGGGGAGAGATAAAACATATAATAGATTTCCTAAGTATATAGATATTTCTGAAAAAAAAACCTCTCGTATTTGCTCAAGCTCATTTTTCAGAGGTGATCTAGAAAGTATTCAGGAACTGCCACGGGATAGTAGCATCCCAAACTGTTATTATGAAGCAACACGTTTATCCAAACCAAAGGCTCAGTCCAAAAGCTCTTTACCTAGGATCCATTAAGTATGTCATCAGTACTTTAAGATATTTGATTTAGGTCCTAGTTCTGTGTCTCTGCACCCATATAAAGCCCCATTCAGTCAAATAAGTGACTCTCCATTCTAACTTGGCTATTAACTCTTCCCAAAACACAAACCTGGCTGTGGCATTACAACGTTTATGTGAATAGGCACTCAGAGGCAGAGAAGCAGAGAAATGGGAAGCACTCTGTACAATGCCACTCCTTTACTGGGAAAGTAAGAAACAGTCCTGTTCTTCCTTCTAATTTGCTGTGGACCACCTCCATAAATGCTAATGCAATACCTGAAGCAATGATTTTCTGCCACAAAAAAAAAAATAGTAAAAATCCGTGTGCCTGCATTTTAATTGGAATGGACTGAGAACTATCCAACTTTGAAATTTCACTTCCTGTAAGCCCGTTTAAGAACTACTGTTGGAAAAAAAAAAGTTAGCTGCGTTCAGGACGTTCCTCGGGTTTAAACAAAACCCTACTTTCCTTCAGGTAGACAAAGGTCTTCTTCTACAGTGGAAAAACACATAATGAGAAAAACATGCAGTGGGCACATACAAATGTTATGACATGGCTGAATCACTCTTGATTCCTTTATGCACGAGCTGCTAACACGTGTTTTAGGAACACCCCCCACGTCCACACTAAGGACAATAACTTGTCTGTCGCGATACCGTCGAAAACCGTTCCATCGCGTGAGCCGTTTCCCCACCGCGGAAAAGTAAAAATCCCACTCACAGCCGAAGGCGGCCCGGCCGGAGTAGGGAAC
>NW_021940750.1:6757951-6813084 GCF_001715985.3 Manacus vitellinus
CCCCGAGCTCCGCCATGTTGAGGTCAAGCGGCGCCACTCGGGGATGGGGCGGCTGGAGGCCCTGGAAAGCCTCGGGAAAGCCGCCGGCTGCGGGTGTCACCGACTCCACGCCTTTCTGCCCGTCCTACTGGACCACTTGGCCAGGCTGAGCTGCGACCCGATTGTGACGGGCTGCACCGCAGGCACAGCCGCGTAGTAAATACTCCCCTTGCTTTTAAGCAGGCTGTTAATACGGAGAGAACACGTGTTTTAGCCGTGTTCAGCAAATTTTAAGGGCCTAGAAAGCTACAACGAAAAGAAGTCTTACAGCTAGTAGATGTAAAAGATACAGAATGATAGAATAGCTTGGGTTGAAAAGGACCTTAAAGGTCATCTAGTCCAGCCCCTCTGCAATGAGCAGGGACGTTTTCAACTAGATCACATTGCTCAGAGCCCCATCCCAATCTGACCTTGAATGTTTCCAGGGATGCAGCATCCACCACCTCTCTGGACAACCTGGGTCACTGTCTCACCACCCTCACTGTGAAAAGACAACGCAGAAAGAATGCCTTGCAGAATTTACCACCTAAGGAGTCTTTCTGCTGTGCCTTTTGCAACCGGACATGCCTGTCTGTATTGGCCTTTTTAGCCACCAGTGCGCTTGTGACAAACGTGGGTAGAGACCTTTCCCTAATCTTCGTTCCCAAAGCCCAGCCATGATGAGACTAAAGGTACCCTCCTTTAAAACCATTGTCCTATTGCTGCAGTCCTTGCTAAAAAGCATGTCCCCATCTTTCTTGCACCCTTTAGGTACTGGAAGGCTGTTATAACTTCTCTCTGCATCCTTCTCTTCTCCAGGCTGAACAGCCCCAGTTTTCTTAGCCTTTCTTCATAGAAGAAGTGCTCCAGCCTTCTGATCATTTTTGTGGCCCTCCTCTGGACTTGCTGCAATAGGTCAATGTCTTTCTTCTACTGGGACCCCAGAGCTGGATGCAGAACTGCAGGTGGAGCCAGAGCAGAGTAGAGGGGCAGAATCCCCTCCCTCAGCCTGCTGGCCACACTGCTTTTGGTGCAGCTCAGGATATGGTTGGCTTTCATGGAAGGCTCTATCTGCTGAAAAAAGCTAAGGATTTACAGAGCAAGAGGAGCAAACACCAGTGTCTTAAGCAGCTGTAAGCTCATCAGAAAGATGTCACTGTGCTGTTGGGCCTAGCCATGGTCTACGACTGTTGTTTTCCCTGACCTACTTCCAGCATTTAGACTACAATAAAAGACAATTTAAAATGTACAATTTCCCTCCACATTATGTGTGAGACAGTAATTGCTGGAGTCACACCAATGATGGCAAGGATTTGCAAAAGGAAAGAGGAAGTGACTGTGAATGAAAGGAAGGCAATCTCACAGATGATTATAAAGTAGACAACGAAATAAACATATGTGCATAAAGCTGTTTAAAAAATCTGTATTACATTTTCCCCTGTTCAAAAGTGCTCAGAAGACTAGAGTTGAATGACAAAATCTCTTCCACCTGTAATGGCAAGAAAAACATTTGAAGCAGACTGACTTCTTCAGTACAAAGCAGATTAAAACTATCTGGCTAATGTCATACATGCTACTGAACAGTCAGCAACTGAGGTCCTGTTCATCACCTTGCATTACAAGATGATGATGTGTAAGGGTAAATATTCTAGCAGTAGCATATTTAGGAAATACTGCAAGTTTGAATGCAATTCCTTCCCCCAATCAGAAACAACCTTTTTACTTTCTATTAATTACAGCTTATTCCAAGCAGCCTGCATATCTCCCTTTAACTAACACAAACTTAATAACTGCAATACTGACTACTATTAATATTGAAAATAATTTATAAGCATATCTAGAAAAACCAAGGAAAAGAGAAAGGGCATAACGAAAATCTTCAGTCTTCTGTTTCTATGCTCTTGTCTCAGACTGAAACTTTTGCCTGCTTGAAAAAGAAATGTGAAACACAAACTCACTTGCACTGCTGCAATAAGCTTGTATTTACAGGAAACATTGCAAAGGCTTTCCTAGTGTACATGTTCATCTGTTTTGTTTAGCCAAATAGCCTCCAGGATCCTTCCTAATCAAGGAAGAACAGCATCAGAAGCACCCAGCAAATGTAGCTATTTTCACATCTCTCCCCTTTCTGCTATAAAATTTTGGAATTACCTACCACTAAACCTATCCATGTTATCTGTTTACCCTTCAGTTATGAAACTGAGATCCCTTTCCAGAGACTGACTGCACTTCACTTTATTCAGTTCCTTGCTGCAAACTTGTGCTGGTTTAAAGGTAAACCAGCAGGGGAAATGAACTCAACCCAAAAGAGAGATTATAAGTCAGAATAACAATTTAATAAAATAATATAATAAGTACGATTATACAGACAAACAATTGGTTTTAAGCCACAAAACCCAAATGTATAACCCAGCACCCTGGGGCATGAACAGAGTGGTGTCCTTTGGGCCCCCTGAGTCCAAAGTAAAAGGAGTTGGTGAGAGTGCTGTTGCAGTCTGGTCAAGTGTGGTGATTGCAGTCCGGTCGAGAGTGATGGTTGCAGCCTGGTTGAAAGGTGGTGGTTGCAGTCCAGTCGAGAGTGGTGGTCTGCAGTTTGGTTGAGAGCGGTGATCTGCAGTCTTCCTCTGGATCCCAAGAGTGGTTCCAAAAGTTCCAAGACTCCAAGATTATATATTCTCCAGTTCAGGCAGGAATGCCCAGTACTTGTCTCAGGGCGGGGAGTTCCACAAAGGGTGTGAGGATAGGGGGCACCCTCCTATCTCGCAGGCCTCTTAACACCCAGTTTATAGCCTGAGGAGTCAGGCTGCTCTGGGCAGAGGGTGTAAATGCTCTATCGATAACAGTTTCTGGGAAATGGCACAGAAGGCTATAGAATACACAGTTCTGGGTTATACCCATACACCCATGAACTAGTCCCAGCTGTTCTAACTAGGACAAAACTCCAGAGTTTCATGCTCAAGCCAATGAAGAAGAGTGCAGTATATGGCTTTTAGTATTGAGGCGAAAATGAAAAGAGGTGCTTTTTATGTCTACAAATTGTTTTGCATTTCAAGCATCAGAGATCATCCCAAACATGGTAAGCAGCACCTCAGGGTACAGGGGTCATGTTGTTTCTAGACTATGCACTATATATGCCTTTCAACATTATAAATGTTTTCTGGGTGAATGGTTCACAGTTCCAGAATGGTGTGTGAAAAGGATCTGCCACAGTGGAGAAGGATAGTGTCTTTATAACACTGTGACTAATCACTTGGATCTTTATTGCCTATGTGCTTTAATCAGTGCAGGTTTCTCTCTCTTCAGCATATGCTATGGTACGCTAATGGAAATCAGTAAAATTTGTTTTGAAGGAACAGACTGAGTTGATTTTTGACGTATAACAAAACCAAATCTGTGGTTATAAGGAGGGCAATTAAAAAGAGAAATTAAATCTACTCTTCCTATTCCAGGAGGAGCAGCGCTGCAGTTTTACTAAGAGAAAGAAGTAGGAAACACTGGGTGATGAAGGTTTAGGCTTTATGCAGAAAGTAATAACTACTTTGTACATTTTGTAATATTTTCAACAGAGCAGGCTTCAGGTGTACTTTTTTAGCACCACAAAATTAATAATCACATTCTTCTATTCTTCCTCATACTCTTTAATAACTCCCTCTATCACATTACGAGTCTAAATAGAGCCACTTAGAGGAGTATCCCTTAGATGCCAGACTCAGTGATTGCAATCCTTGGCCCCTTGTGAAAAGCACTGTGAGATTAAAAAGTTTCTATCTCATATGTATTCATTATATACACTTTTTAGGATTTTTTTCACTCCAAAGACATTTAGTTCAGCAATACTGTATTCCACAGATGTCGGTCTATTTTGTTAATCTTTTTGTTTAATCTTTTATGCATAATACTGAGTGAAAATACATTATCATAACAGTATGGAAGAGAACAGAGAAGAGAGTTACTGTGCCAACCTTCATTCATTCATCATCACTAAACTGCATAGGAGAGAAACAGTTAAATCATGTAGATGCCTACACAAATATATATAGTAGAATCTAGTAGAACAAAAGTATTTAGAGCACGGTGCTTATATGGTTGTGCCAAGGTTGTGGGTTTGGTCCCTGTATGGGCCAGAGTTGGACTCAATAGTTCTGGGTCCCTTCCAACTCAGAATATTCTGTGAATATTCTGTGATACTTCAGCAATACACTTGAATTCTGGGAGGGCGTCAGTCACTCCTAGTGTTAGGAACTTCACCAGTGCCTCATTTTTGTGGTAATTAGACCTGCTGACTTAGTTTTGTGAAATGACAGTAGTTCAACTTAGAAAAGGTAAACTTGCAACCACTGCCTTCTACATGGATATCCAGTTATGTAATTTGGCTCCCTCTTGAAATTATTTGTCTATAACCAAAGCAGGGGACCAAAGAAGGGGCACTTTATAGCTGCCTGTCAGTGGTTATCAACATGAAAAGTCCACTGAAGGGAAACGGCCCATGTCCTTCCTCTGGTGAGGTAACCATTAGCATTTGATCCATGCATCCAGCCAAAAATTCTTGCTACTTTAGAAGAGAAATTCCCTGTGCACTGGCTATACTATAACAAAAATACTGTTGCATATTATCTAAATCATATACTTTCATATACACGTACAGCCAATGAAAAAATAACTCATCATTTTCTTGTAGCATCATACCTATTCCAGCCAGTACCATGAGCCAAAAGCTCACTGGAGCCATTACTGGCCAAGGTTATTTCCTCACCGTGCAGTTCCATTGACCATTTCTGTCTGGCATCCACAACCCATTCCCACAGCTCCAGTTTGTGATTGTGAATCTGCCATATTTTGGCAGGTGTGTGCCTCTATTTCAGATGTGCATTCTTTTCCAGCTAAATAAATGGCAGCAGTTCACACATTGGTTGAGGCTACTGTCATGAAAAAATATAAAAAAAGGTCACAATGACAGTGGTCGGTGGCTCTCCTTGTCAAGACTTCGTTTAAACCCAGGAGAGCTGGGCGCCAAGTGGACACCGCGATCTATTCATCTGCCAAACCTGGAGGCCTGGGAGCAGCCGCTTGGTTGTTCTCCATGCAGTGGCAGTAAAGAGCTTCGCTCTCAAACCCTGCTGGGGCCTATTTACACTCCTCCGGCGCAGCTCCTCGGGGGACCCAGACAGGTGCGAGGCGGAGATGGAAAACAAAACGAGGGGAGCAGAAAACCCCGGGGCCATGGCAAGGGCCGGAGGTACCGCCTGCCCACCGCGGGCACTGCACCGCGGGTACGGCAAACCGCGCGGCGGGGCCGGGGCGCTGCGGCCCCCCGACTACAGCTCCCGGCGTGCCAGCGCCGCCCCGCCTCCTGCCGCCGCCTTCCCGTCTCCGCGGTGAGAAAATAACCCCGAAGTTCCCCGCGATCAGCTGATCCCGGCTGACAACGAGGGGAGCAGGCGGAGCGGGCGCGGGTCCTGCCCGGCCCTGCCCTGCTCGGTCCCCCCGGGCGCCCCGACTGCATGGTCGGCCCCTGGGGGAGGAGAACCGGGACACCCCCCCCGGGCGCGGAGGGGACGGGGGGGAGGAGGAAGCGGCGGCCGGGACCCGAGTCCTTAGTCACCGGGTGCCGGCGGGAGGAAGGGGAAGAAAAGGTGGCCGCCGGCTTGTAAACAATAGCCCGGCTCGCGGCGCCCCGCGCCTCGCCGCCTTTGTTTCGCAGCCCCGGCGCGGCTCCCCCGCGCTGTCGGCCGCCTCGGCGGGAGGAACCCGGGGAATCCCTCGCTCCCCTCGGCCGGCGCGGCGCCGGAGGCGCAGCCGCCAGGTAGGCGGGGGGGGGGAGGGCCGCCCGGCCGGCAACCGCCGTTACGTAACCGCGGGCGGGTCGCGGGGTCCTGCCCGCGCCCCCTGGGGGCGGCCGAGCCACAAGTGCGGCCGCCGCGGGGGCAGCGCCCGCCCGGCCGCCGGGGGCTGCGGGGCCGGCCGGCAAGGGGGTCATGCCTGGAGCGAGGGGCGTCCGCGCCGGCTGGAGGAGGGGAGGCGGCCCGGGGCCGGTGCCCGCGCCGGCCGGAGGCAGCAGGTCTAACAAAGGCGGCGGCGGGGTGGCGCAGGCCTGCCCTCCGGGCCGGCGCTGGGCTCGGGGCTCTGGCTCTGGCAACTTGGGGCGCTGAGGAAGAGGGAGAAAATCCGTCTTCTGACAAGCCTGGCCGCGGTAGCAATCGTCTTCCAGCGTTACTAGAAGGAGCGCGCGAAGAGAGCGGATTTTTGTTTATCCGGCGAAGCACATCAGGAAATTCCCAGCAAATAAATACTGTGAACTCTCTGAAGGAGGAGCTTAGCTGGGGAGTGAAAGCAGAGAATTTTCTAGTCTTGACACGGTCCTTTTGTGTGTGTGTGTGTGTACATGTATATGTATATGCACTTGTGTGTTTCTGATGCCTTTTTTGTCTCTGTCAGCAGCTGTTCCTCCGATCTCTGCTTCGGGGAAATACTTGCTGTACCTGCTGAAGTGCACCAGGCTGGGTTTTGTTTTTCTCATCGCTGAAAATATGTGAGACAGCTAAGCAGAGAAAGAATGTACACTGGCATTTGGATATAGTAATACATGAAACCAGCCATGCTGTTTAAGTTTATTTTGGAGAAAGAAAACTTCATTAACACTTAAAAAGACTCTTCCCGTGAGGCAGGTCAGTGTTTGAAGCTTACAGAAACATATATATTAATTATTTAAAATTAAGTACAGACAACACTCCTCTTGTGTTTCTTTCCTTTATGAAAATACTAAATTTGCAACTGACTTTTACACATATCATTGTTTGAAACAGAAACAGGAGGGAAAAACATTGCTTTAAAGAAATCTGAAGATGAGTGCCCACACGCAAACTGCAGAGAAGGGACAGAACACGACACTCCTGTGCCAGGAAAGCTATGTTTGCAGTGGGACAGATGAAGCAATCTTTGAGTGTGATGAGTGCAGGAGCCTACAGTGCCAGCGTTGTGAAGAAGAGCTGCATCAGCCAGAAAGGTTACGGAACCACGAACGGACCCGTATAAGACCCGGCCATGTCCCATACTGTGACTCCTGCAAAGGTGCCAATGGGAACATAATGCATGCCAGTATGACGGGCTCGAGGCAAGTAGCAGCAGTGAGGTGCCAGGTGTGCAAAATCAACCTCTGTGTGGAGTGTCAGAAGAGAACACATGCTGGGGGGAACAGAAGGAAGCACCCTGTCACTGTGTACCATGCTGGCAAAGCCCAAGAACAGGAAGAGGAGGAGGGGATGGATGAGGAGACCAAGAGAAGAAAGATGACAGAGAAAGTAGTGAGTTTCCTCTTAGTGGATGAAACTGAGGAGATTCAGGTAAGAACTGTGGTTTGTTTGAACAGGCAAGATCCTTTAGTTTCTATCTTAATCTAACAGGCTGCTGTGATGCATTGTTAGTGTGTGAAGTGTAACTGGCAGCAGTGGTAGCAAAACAATGGCCAGTTAAGTGCCTTGGAGCATCTTGGGCTAAAAAGACATAGCACCTTGGAGTGAGTGGCCTTGCTTGTGAGTTCCTCAAAGGGTCAAGTTCGTTAAACCTTAGGTGTGGCAAGGGCCTCTTCTAAGAGGCTTGGTAAGCAAAGCTGGTGGAAGAATTGACTGTACTGAGACACACACAATTAAGATAAGAGGTGTTTGTGCAGGATGCTGATCATTCCTGAACAGAATTGTATGGACAGTATGGCAGTATATCCTGCAAATGGGAGTACTGGCAGCCAATCTCCTACCGTATAACTAGGAGAGGGCACTGTACCAAGCAGTGCTAATGCAAGACTAAAGCTCCTTGCTGTCCTCCTTTAGTACCAGTAAATCTATCTGATTTTTAGAAATAGAACAAAGTAGAAATAAGTGTCCCAAGTGTGCCATTCAAGTCCTACAGATATCATGGTTAAGCTATATTGCTTGTCACAAATACTGTTACATGTTAGCCTTTTGGTGAAAGAGGGGGAAATTGCCAGCAATTTGGGGTAGACCTGCTGATAAAAATGATAGAAACTATTTGACTAGGAACAGCTGCTCATGAGGCACTATTTTAGAGTGTCTGGAGTTCAATATATGCAGTTAAAGAACTCTTCTGTTGGCCTCTACGTTTGGTGAGCATAAGCACTTTACAAGGTAAAAATAATTTATAAATATAAAAGCAGCAACATGTGAAAGTCATGGAGCAGGTTAATTACACAAGTAAAAATTCAACTTTGTCTTCTGGCTTCCAGTTTGCATTTTTTATGTTAAACCTTGTTCAGGAGACACTGAAAGAAAATGTGTAGTCACCTGAAGATTCCATATCTGGTTGCTCTAATTTAACATATTCATGCTAACATCAGTAAAAAGAATTGTGATGATACTGTGATTGTTGGTATTGTAGTTATTTGTATCCATCTTAGTCAATGTGCCAATCATGCATTGCAAGGAAATATGACTTAAGTATCTCATAACTATTCTATACTATAGAAGAGTGTGTGTATGTGTGTGTGTGTATGTATATATATATATATATATATATATATATATATACACAGTAATTATACCATAGTATAGAATAGTTGCAAAATACTTGGGTCACATATTTTGTCCATTCAGGTGTACTGATTGCCAACTCACATGGCTTTTGAAGGGGGAAGGGAGGAAAGGATGACAGTCCTTGTGGTGCACTGACATAGAAAACACACTTTGAGGGACACTAGTGACTGTAAACTGAGTGCTTGAGTTTTAGGTGTAGTAGCAGTACTAAGTTTGTGTATTTCTAAGCCCTGAGCAAACACACATTTCCTTGTAATGTATGACAGATGCAACTATTACTCTAAGATGCAGACTTTTCAATAATCCTTATCTAGCCACTAGAGAAAGCTCTGAAATGCCTTGGAACAGGGCTGTCTTGGAAAGCTGCTCACAAACTGTGACAACTGTGGTTGTACCGGTTTAAGTTATATTTATACTCGTGAATCTGTAAGCCTTATTGAGGTAGACCTTTGGCTGCCTCTTGCAAGCAAGTGCATTTGCTATTTAAATGTCATGGGCAATAAAGCCAACTTCCTTATTTGGACAGCAGTGGTCCTTTATCAGATCATAGCAATTTGGTCAGAACAGGGTTGGGTTGAAAAAGCCCTCCAAAAATGATCTTGTATCACTATCAAGATGTTGAATCTGAGCTCTTCCATCTGGAGTGATCTTCTCTTCCTCACAGCTGAATACTTATGTGACATCTCACAGCCAGTGTCAAAGGAGTTTGAGAGTTTTTAATTAAAATATTTTCTGGCAGCTGGAATTTGAAGAGTAATATTATAGTAATGTTTCTGCTAGTGAACATGAAGATCTTTTTTTAGAGAGGCCTGTCAGATGACTAGCTAGCTTTCAAGACATCTTGTGTGGCATCTTTTGCTCTTGATAATACTGGTCAGCCAATTTAGCTATATTACATATATATATATATATATATATATATATTTAAAACTTATTTTGTGCTTGTCATTATTTGGGGAGAAATCATTAAAATATTCTTTATTTAAACCAACTTTTTGTCCAAAAATGCCAAAATATTAATAACTTGAAATGTGGAGATTCGGAGTTTGAGGGTATGTGTCTCTTTAAGCTTGAGTAGAAAAATAAGGATTTATCAGAATTATGGAGTCTAGTTATCTTTAACTGTCTTGTGTAATGACCTTTGGAACTTGAAAATTGTTGCATTAGTTAGGAAATAAGAGAGGAAAGTGCTGATTTGCTATCAGTGTTAGATTCTGCCATGGCATTGTTAAAAGCTACCAAAAAATACAAAATTAGGCAGAACTAGTTATGCTGCTGAATAAACATGATGGATTGAGATAATTGTATACTTGTTTACAAGCCTCTAACTTGACAGTGGTTCAGTGAGATGGGGACAAAAGGCCAAAAGATTTCTTTTTTAGTTTTCTTTGGAACTTAGAGTTAAGCTCAAGCAGTTATGTTTCACCTCACTGTTCCTGTTGGCTTCTTGGAAACTAAAGAACATTTATAGCATGTAAGCAAATACCTGATCTGGTTCTAGATCCAGAAGCACTGTGGATTAATCCATAAGGAGCTGTACCTGAGCAAATTCATTTAGCAGAGAGGTGGAAATTCTGAGCTTGGGCTCAGCACTACAGTGATACAACTATGATAATTCTGAGATCTGCATAACTGTCTTTGTGCCATGTTGCACAGATGTGTTGGCCTGCTCAAAGCTTTTTGTGCTTTGCAGACATAACTATAAGCTCAGAAAACTGAGGACTTCTTGTGCTTGTTCAAATCCATTTAGTCAGGAAAGGTCCCATTTTAGACCACCACTTGTTTGTAGAGAACTGATGGTAGCCAAAGTTTGTATCTGTGAAATACAAACTTCTCTATCATGTTCATCATAACAGCACTATATCTGAGCTCCTCAAAAGGAGGTTGACTATCTCATGGTAAGAAAATGCTGTTAGGGGTTAAATCCAAGTTCGCACTGCAAGTCTGTGGAAGAACAGAGAGAGAGATTGTTCCTCATGGAGTCCTGCCCCAGCTGTCTCACACACCATGCAGTGAGTGCAGTGCTTTGTGGCTCTTGTGAGTTAGACCCCAGTCATCTTGACATACGTGACAAATTTTTTCTTCATTCTTCCAGGGGTTGTTGCCCCTCATAAGACCCTATTGACTTCTATCAGAAAACAAAACTGTTTTACAAATTGGCATCATCTGCAGTTTAGACCCTATTCTAGGGGCTTTTTCTCAAGCTGTATTATGCAGTTTCTCTTTACACAGTATTAAACTTTTGACCTTATCTATCACATATTGAAAGTTGAGGCTTCAATCAAAATGTTCTTGATAACTGCAGCATCTGTTTGTTAATGGGCTTTGACATAGTCTATCTTCTTTGCTCACTCTACTGAGAATGATATTGTGGAGATTACTTCCTCAGTCAATTGCTTTGGTATTGTCACTGCTGTCCTTACATCTTCCACATCTCCTCTTTGCTTTGTTAGACTCAAACTGTGTGCCGTCTTTTTTTATGTGTGTAAATCCCCCAACTCAATCTCCTAATCTGCTCTGTCAAGATGTCAGCTTTTCTTTCTTGTCTCTAACTTGCTGGATTCTCAAACTATCAGCTGTCACTATTGCTGCCCCTTGCACACAGGAGACACTTCCCTTAAGAACTTACAGAATCAATTAACTGATATTTTTTAAAACTCCCCTGTATCTGTGGATCTATTAAGAAAAACACAGTGAAATACAACAATAAAAACACGACTCAGGTTAGGATACTTGGTTCAAGTGTTGATACTGTCTCACTGTCCCATGTCACCTCCAGCTGTCTTTGTCTCTAGTACTTATGTTTATGCAGTTTCTGGAACAGTATCCATTTTTGCTTTGTATTTATACAACACACTTGCAATAGAGCTCTTTAGCATAAAGCACAGAGTTATGTATCTGTTGTACAGTGAACTTTATTTACTACTACTTCTGAGGCAGGGGAGAAATACTTAACAATGCATAACAACAACTTGATATTTTTATCTTGGGGAACAGACGTTGGGAGTTCTTACCACAGGATCAGAACTTAGTTGTAGTGTCACTAGTGGCTTCTATGATAACACTTTGTCCAAAGCCCTAATTAAGGACTCAGCCCATACGCTTAACAGAAGTAGAGAAAGTTTTTCATCTACCCCAGAAGATAGGAGACTTGTGGTTATTAGTAATCTGCCTTAGAGTTTACAGATCTTTGACCAGAAACTAACTCTGTCACAAGAAATTACCTAATCTATGGGTTTCAACAAAAAATAAAAGGTACTGACTTTGTAGCCTGATCTGTTTTTGGGAGATTGTGTTTTTTGGTGGGTATTTTTTTGTGCTTTGAGGTAGCACAGTCAGCTGTAAGTTTCTGGGAATTTTAATCCATGTTCTGTAAACTGAGGAGTCACAGCTAGTATATTTGCTATGGATATAAAGGAGGAGGAAAAAATGTTGAAGGATCTGAATTTTTTAGGTCAGTGTGATCTGTTGTATCAGGATATGTAATTTCTGTCCCTTGATACTGTTGCTGTGCTATTGATGAGTTTTCTTCCTCTTTGTGCTTTAGAGAAATTTCCTTCCCAAAGTATTTTTGGGAGTTTACTGTCCTATGCTTTAGGAATTTTTCTCTTAATACTTTGTTATTTTTCAGTATTCTTCCCATCCCAGTCTGTTATCAGTTCACTTACATTAAAGTGCACTGTTTTCCTGTCCTTGGAATAAAGCAGTAGAAAAACTACTTAGCAGTTGCTGGTTAGGAGTGTTCTTTCTTCCACTGGACATATACCAGTATTTTGAAGGGTATTTTTAGAAGATAGGAGAGGAGCCATTCTTTTAACAAATACACAGCTCCTTTAACAGTCTCCAGCTGGCTCTTTGCTAATTTGAACATACAAATATTGCTTTTCCCTGGAACCAGTCTTACACCTTCTTCATGATACAGTACTCTTGGGCAGTAATTAAAGTTGAGTATTTTGCTTGCTTCCTATCTCTTTTGTCCATATGCTGACATGATTGCAGGTGTGGAAGCCAAGGAGAGCATCTCACAGGTGAGAGAAGCTGGTAACAAGCTAGTCTGGAATTACGCAGTGTTTCATTCAAGGAGTTCCTGAACTTAGTTCATTTCCTGAACTAAATAGTATTGGTGGGGAAAATGGTGTATTTTAGTGCTTCCTCCACTGTACCCCTCTTTGCACTTATCCAGTGAATCCTTTTGGGCTCCTGGGTGCTGCCAGGAGGAGAATGTAAGTGCTTTGGGGTACATTCAAGAAAGAAGAGGGGAACTGTCATTTTGCTGTCCTCCAGCCCTTCTGTCCTTTCTCTTCCACTTTCTCACTGCTGCAGGGGTCACTAGAAGTTGTTGCAGATGTTGTTGCAGTAGACTTTTGATTTTTTTTACCTGGGTTGTTAATGCCTTGCTGTAGGATCACATAAAGGCAGAATTTTGAGTCCTTTGGTCTGCCTGTCAAAACAACCTGAAACTGGGAAAATAAGCAGAGTTCCTATTTTATAGGAAGAGTGGAACTGTAATATAAGTAAGTTTGTAGATGGCCCTCTTAACAAGGACAGTGGTATAAAGTAGTGTCCACACAGGTAATCTAGCTATTCTTAGTACTGAGGAAGACAGATAGTTATAGAATGAACTTGCTCACTGACTTGCTGTCTTGTGAACAAGTCTCTTCACCTGGATGTGGTCTGGTGCTACAGATATGACATTGGGGTGATGATTGGTAGCTCTGTAGCCAAATTAACATCCATGGGGAACTTGAAAGGTACTTAGGATACAAAATAATGATTTCTGCATCATTGTTTACTGTTCTCTTTAAGAGTTAGATGACACTGTTATGTTAGTGTTGTTTTTGCAGAAGTTGCATTTATCTCAAAGACTATTGATTTTGAGTTCTTGCAAAAGTAGTTTTTCAGCAAGCAGTTTAGTGGGATCTCTAGTCTTATTTCTGCTTTCAGCAGTATCATATATCTCAACAATCATCTACAAGGGTAACTTATTTGGTAATAGCAATATTTCAGCCAATATCGCCTCTTGGATTAGGAAGGAGTCCAATGAAATTGGGTTACATCCCATCCCCTAAAGTTTTTTTCCACCACTGTCTTAAAACTTTTGAAATAGGATCTTTCTCTTTGGGTAGAGTTGTTAAGCAGGATTTAACTGTTCTCTTCTTGCCTCTGAAAGAGTCCCGTAAGAGATAGACATGGGCTTCAGACATGGGCATCCTCCATCCTTCATTGCAGGCACCTGTAGGTCCTGTTGAGACTCATGCTGTTAAGCTCTGTACAAACCCATGAAAATACTGAACCTGAATTCCTTTGCCAGAGCTGTGGGAAGGAACAGGATAAAGAGATGAAAGAGACATTTTGTTCAGGGACAGTATTGTCACGGGTATGTACATAGGCTAATAACAAATCTCAACAGAACCCAGTGAAGGCAAATAAGAAGGAAAAAAATTTCAGGTTGGGAAACACTCCTAACACAAATGCTTTCCTTTGCTTGAGCCAGACCTATACCCAGCTTGGGAAAAAGATCAAACCCGGCTGGAACTGTGGTGTTGTAATCTAACCTTAGGTCCTTGTGATGTGTCTGTCCTCTCCTCTGTTTTGCCCTCCTTGCATTGGGTGTCAGGTCCCTCAGTTTGGGCTTGAGAATCTGTAGGACTCCAGTCCTGAAAACGCTGATGTGTCTGCTGTCAGCTTGTCTTAGGTCTAGGAGATTACTGAGGGCAATAATGATTGATATATTTGTTTGCCGGATTAATGATTAATAACTTACTCCTGAATACCAGAATGTAACTACTGGTATGACATACACAATTTTATAAACTAATCTGGTGACACAGCCCTTTTGGGAAAGTTTACCAAGCTACTGTGAAACATTTACATAGTAACAAGTAACTCTTTGACCCATAGAATTAATGAAGTCTAATTTCTGAGAGGTCTACCTCCCATTATCCAATGCTTATCCACATTTTCTGTCTTTTGGGTAAGAAGCAGTATGTGTGCTATCATTTACCAGCCAGCATGCTTACTAGCTAGCAACTAGGGGTGTGACTGGTTAGCTTACTGTTTTATTTTGGAGGCTGCATGGGGTGGACATGAAACATGCTGTTTCCTCAGGAACGTTATTAGAGTCTTTCTTTTCTACTTTGCTGTTTATTTTCATCAAGCCTCTAAGAAATTTAGAGGCACATATTTATGTATCAAATATGTCTATGTAATTCCATTATGGAATTTTTTTGGGGAAGTCATCCATAACAAAAGGTATAGGAGGCAACCTAAGGTAGAAAACTATAGCTGCTTGGACTTAAAATTCAGCCTTGATTCTTCTTGAGCACCTGCTTATGATCAAAATCTTCAAAGCTGAGAGGGAGTAATGCTCTCCTCAGGTCCCTTTCAACCGGAATAAGTCTATGATCTTATAGGAAACAGGATTTAAATTACTCTAGTTTAGAGCCTGTCTCAGAACTCTATTGGTGTAAAGGGTTTCATAGCAGAGTTTCTCTTCCTTGAAGGGAGCTACCCAATTCTTTTTCTCACTTGATAACAAGAAACACTTGGGAATATCAACAAAAATTTCTCCGGGGGCAAAAGCAGGGAGTTTCTAGTTCCTTTTTTTAATAGCCTGTTGCACTTGAGTTGCTGGGGTAAGCCAGCTACACTTCTTTGCATTCATGCACTGCCTTTTCAGGAGTGATTGTGAGGAGCCCTGCAGAGGTGTGAATTTTGGTGGCAGCACTGTATTATGGTGGAGCTTATTCTTCTCAGGTTAGTCTTACAGGCTGTAGTTAAAGGAATAAATCTGTTTTATAGGTTTCTCTCTTGTTTTCAGTGTACACTGAAATTCTGACTTAATGACCTAAGGGTGGGACCTGGGGCTTTAGGTATGCACCCATAAGACTGTTGTGTGAATCTACCTCTGGATAAAGCTCAGTTTTTTAAAGTTAAAACACAGATTTAGAAGTAGCATATTAAAGAACTGGTCTGTGCTGACCTGTGCAGATCTGACAGATCTATTCTGTTTCCAGGTTTCATGATTGATATAATACTCTGTCCTTAAGATCAGTTACCTAATATTGTCTCAGTTTTGTGTTTTAGAAGCTCAGGGCTGCTTAAAAGGTTGCAGATTTTATTTTAGCTTGTTTTGCTGTTTCTCCCTTTGATTTCAGGTGTTATTTGGAATTCTTGTAAGCATTATCTTTTTAAAGCATTTTCTGAACTGTGAGCAGAATTACTTGTATTGCCAGTGTTAAGTAATCCTTTAGGGGAAATAGTATTTACTTTCTTCCACTTGATTGTTTTGACTGCTTGTACTTAAAGACTAATTTGTTTCAGATGTTTGCAATTTTATGCTGGTATACATTTGGATGTGCTGTTACAAATCTTGTAGCTTATACTTCCATTCATTGAAAACAGTGCTAAATTTATATCCTCTTTATTGATGTCATGGTTGTGTATCAGAAGATATTGTCATGTGCTGGTTGTATAATTTTAGAATCATTTAGGTTGGAAAAGAACTTCGACATCATTGAGTCCAACCATTTACTCAGCACTACCAAGTCCACCACTAAACCGTGTCCCTAAGCACCATGTCTACACACCTTTTAAGTACCTCCAGGGATGGTGACTCTGCCACTTCTCTGGGCTGCCTGTTCCCATGCCTGATAACCCTGGATTCAGAAATTTAATTGTTTATAGGATGATATCTTACACTTTCTGCAATCGAGAATGTTAGTTATTAAAAATACTTTGTTAAAATGAGGTCAGGCAAAGAGTAAGTTTTCAAAACACAACAACAAAAGTACCAATGTGAGTCAAAATGACAGTGTAAGACTAGCAAATGAAGGCGCTCTGATGAATACTATGCCAAGCATTCTTGATTTTTGTTTTGAGCTATTGTGTGTCGTGACACAACTCTGGCTTTGTGCACTACTTCCATGAATATTAGCAAGCCCTAAAGGGTTCATAAAGAGTTTTAAGAGGAGAAAACTGTGGTAAAAATGTCTGATGCTCTTAATGTGTTTGTTTTACCTAGAGGCAGATTTAAAGTTGTACAAGTACAGGTCATTGGAAACCGTTCTGTTTTTTAGATTTTCTTTTCTTAAGTTTTTTAACACTTTATTGTTTTAATAACATTGTTACTAAGAAACTCATAGGCAGGAATGTCATTTTAGCAATTCTTGTTTCTTAACAAGAACTCTCTTGTTTAGCAGTTCTTGTTTCATTTTAGCAGTTCTGTTTCTAAATGGTTCCACTTGTTATTAGGGCTCAGATCTAGGAAACTTGTTATGTTAGGTATAATAGATTTCCAAATATGGGTGTTTAAAGAAGCTTCAGTCCTAAATGCTCCACAGCCACATGGTATGAGTTTTTGTGCCCTCCTTATGGAAGACTTTAGCTATCAAGTTCTGTTTTTTTCTTGTTGAAGACCTTCACCTTCAGTTCAGCTGAGCCTGGGCAAAGGGACTGCATAGGGAGCTGGATGGCAGTTGCTAAAAGCAATGTAGTTAAAACTATAAAAGAAAGCTAACCAGGATTCTACCATATGATAGAGTAAAAACTGTTCTTTTTAGAAGAGAGTCTTCTAAGAGTAACAAAAGTGTAAATGAGTCTCTGGTACTAGAAATGGCAAGATAGGAAGGGGCTGAAGAGATATGACTCTTGTCTTAGGTTAGACATATAGTTTTCATTCTTAATTTACATTGTTGAGCAATTTAAGGAAGGCTTCATATTTACCCTCTGCTGTTAACATCAGAGATTTGGAGCTCTTGGGCAATGTGGGAGTGGACAGAGTTATGGAAACATGATCCCTTTGCATATACAGCAGAAGGTGGTACCATACAAATTTCTTTAGAGATGAGACGCAAAATGGAGAAGTGGGACTTGATAGACCTAGTAGGGATTAGTACACATCCACTCTGACTTTAAATGTCTTAAAGAAACTTGCTCATGGGAAGTAAATTTGGCTGCTGGTATGGGGATTGTTGTGGATGGCTTTTCGAGAGCATCGTCCCTGTGTTCAGCCTTGGTTAAAGTCAACTAGTGCGCAAGAGCAGGGAGCACCCAATGTCATACAAGCATATGCAACTTCAAAGGGAAGGTGTTTTTTTGGTTGTATTAGTTTGTTTTTTGGTTTTGTTTCTTCTCCCCCAACGTGGAATTTATTGTAAGGATGTTGCAGTATCCAAAACTATGACTAGGTTCTAAAAGGGGTTAGATCACCTCCTAGAGGATAGGTCTGTTGGTTCTCTACCAAACATGAGCGTCTGGATGCAACTGCTGCTCAGGAAGTCCTTTGTTATATGACTTCTGAGAATTGATAAAGCATGCTAGGAAACATTTACTTGTTTCGTGTCTAAGTTCTTTCTCAGTCATTACCAAGATCTGTAAGACACAGCATTGGACTAGCTAGACTTTGGTGTATTCTTGTGCTCCTGGGTAACTTGCTTGTCTGAATCACTCCTGGGTTCTGTCCTGAAAGGAGGCCTGAAAGAGCCTAGAACCTTGGAAGGGGGTAACAACTCAGTACTTTGGATGTGTGATTTGATATTTAGCATAACTTTTTCTGCTGGAGTAATCTGAATTATTGATCTGGAACCAACTTTTCTTCTGTCTGGCTCAGCAATCCACCTCTTTTTTTCCACAATATGTTGCCTTGGCATCAGCAGTTTTTAAAGTACATTGAATGCAAAAGAAAGCTGTTGGTGTGGACATTTGCATTAGCTCAGTTTAGGACAATTTCCACATGAGTTGACTCCTGCCTCTTATTGGTGGGAATGCATGACAGAGCTACCCTTATCCCTGTGGTCCCTACTGTCCTTTGTGTCTTCTGATGTTACTGACTCAGCCCCTTCCACAAACTCTCCCAGACTGCTACCAGAATAATAACCAGTGCTGCCTGAAAGACTTTAGTCATTAGTTGTCCTGCCGATACTTAAGCAGCTGTTTGAAAACTATTTCCTTGTGCTGTCCAGGGAGTGCCTAGCCACTGACTCTGGCAGAAAGGATCTGCTACCATTATGGTTAGAAGTTTGGGAGGTGGGAGTTAAAAACAAAACCCTTTGAAGAAGACAGTATCATGTCCTTTTTGTTTATGCACATGTAACATATTGTCAAATCTGTAAATGTTTTTAGGAGTTATCTCATGAACCAAGAGCTTCCTTTCAGCCACAGAGACATCTCCAGAGACACTAAGAGAAATTGCATCTATCATCTAAACTACCTTCCTGATGATAATAATATAATAATAACAATGATAATAAAATTATAATAACAGCTACCAAAAAAGCAGACCCTTTCTTTGGTTTGCCTGTAACTTGAGTGTATCTTCATGTTCTCCCACAGACACCAGGAAATATTCTGTTGAGAGCATTTTGATTTCTCTGTTTCCTGTTTTCTTCTACTCTATGAGGCTGCCTTGAATGATTTGAGTCCATGAGAAGCTACTGCAGCCCCACAGCCCACAGTTTTATCTTGTGAATGCTGTTCCCAGCCACAATCTGGCACACTGATTACTTTTTATGTTTTTGGTACACTGGCTGGCTTTTATTTTCCTTCAAAGTCTAGCTGCTGCTGATAGATTTGA
This sequence comes from Manacus vitellinus, assembly GCF_001715985.3. Classification (NCBI taxonomy): domain Eukaryota; kingdom Metazoa; phylum Chordata; class Aves; order Passeriformes; family Pipridae; genus Manacus; species Manacus vitellinus. The sequence continues at coordinate 6,777,086 of NW_021940750.1, forward strand.
CCAAAGCAAATGGGGCTGGGTAGGCTTTAAACTAATTTACTGATCTAAGAATGAACTTGTTCAAAGAAAACATTTATTACCTCATGGGCTCTCTGGATCATGGATTGTGAGACCTTCCAAGTGTCCTTTCAGGAGGGAAATAGCTAAGAGCTTCAGAACTTGAGAGGTAGGCAAGACGGGATAGAAGCCCTGGTCATTTCAGTTGATGGGGATTCCTTGAGGAGGGAATTGGGGTGGAGAAAGTGAATTCAATCCTTCACGAAGAGTGCTTCTGTCATATTCTTCCATGTCACATAATACACGGATAAAACCTGTTGGAAGAAGAAAAAGCAAGGACTAGTGTGCTAGTTTAAAGGTAAACCAGCAGGAGAAATGAACCCAACTCAAAAGAGACCACAAGTCAGAGTTACAATTTAATAAAAAACAATACAATTATATGGACAAGCAATTGGTTTTAACCCACAAAACGCGGATGTATAACCCAGCACCCTGGGGCACGAACAGAGTGGTGTTCGTTGGCCCCCGTGCTGAGCCCCACATGGTCCCTGAGTCCAAAGTAAAAGGAGGGGGGAAAACCTGTTGGTGAGAGTGCTGGTCACAGTCTAGTTGAGGATGGTGATTGCAGTCTGGTCGAGAGTGGTGGTTGCAGTCCGATTGAGGTTCTGATGGATCCTCTGGATCCGATCAGTGTTACCAGAAGTCCCAAGACCCCAAGATTATATACACTCAGGTTCGAGTGGGAATTCCCAGTACCTCCCCCAGGGCGGGGAGTTCCACAATGGGTGGCTGTGAATCTTGAGATATTTTTTGAATCCTTGGTGGCCAGTTAGCAGACATGACCCCTCAGGCTGGGTGTGGAAGTGCTAATGACTCCCTGGAGGGGAGTTAACATCACCCATAACTATAGCCTGAGGGGGTCAGGTGTGCTTTGGACAGCTGCTGCAAATAGTCTATTGTTAACAGTGCCTGGGAAATGACATAGGGGGTATAGAATACACAGTTCGAGTTAAACCCACACAGCTCCCAGCTGCTCTAGCTAGGACAACTAAACAGCTGTAGCCAGAAGCATAAAACCCGTGAAAGCCAAGGCCATGTTCTGCAACAAAATCAAGGCAAACTCTTGTACAGAGCCCTAACCCCATTTCATTGCTTGTTTGTCTGTGTCTGTTGCTCTAGTATCTGAAAAATGCCCTGTTCTTTAATCTAGATAGCATGATCTTGTCACTTAATCTATGCAAAACCAAAGAGAAGTTAACTGCTGAAGGCTGTCTACTCCCTTTTGGTTTTGTATCTGCGTGTTCTTTTGTGTTTTTGTTTTTTTTTTAATGGAAGTACAATACAGTAAATTATGAAATGGATTGTTGAGATAGCTGTGGCACCTCCGTGAGAGCCAGTTTGACTTGCTTTGAGCACTGACTCCACTGCACAGCTTTGCTTCTTCTCTGCTCCTCTTCTGCCTCTCCAGCTGAAGGATTGATCAGCTGGAGAGCAATGGGAGCAGGACAGGCTGCAGCACAGATGCATGGCAGAGATTTTTCTCCCTAAACAGGTGCTCAGCCTCAGTGGATGAGGCAAGTTAAAGTGACAAAAGCACTCTCCTGAATTTGGATGCTTGCCAGGAGACCAATGTTACTACAGAAGTCTGCCATGCTCCAAGTAGCTGTTCTGTCAGACTTGGAAAAGAGTTGTGCTCCCTTCTCTTAAAGGACTACCTCAAGGAATGGGGTGAAGTACAGGAGGTTTGACCAGACGTAATCACAGTGAGGCATCACTTCTAAAACAGCTACATGATGGAACAGTAAATCACATTGATGTGTATGTTTTACAAAACTGCATTCTAATATTTTGCTTTGTACTTCTTGGTGCTTCAGCAACTTATGATGAAATCTGAAGAGGAGATAATTGGTCTTTTTAAACTTGTGAATCCTGAAACCAGCTGTGTTTTCAATGTCGTCTACTCCAATTGCATAGTTATAATATTTTTCTCTTTTTGTTTTGGAAGGTAAGGAATGAAGAAGACTTTATTAAGAAACTGGACTGCAGTCCTGACCAGCATCTAAAGGTGGTGTCCATCTTTGGGAACACAGGGGATGGCAAGTCTCACACCCTTAACCACACTTTCTTCTATGGCCGGGAAGTCTTCAAGACGTCTCCAGCCCAAGAGTCTTGCACAGTTGGTGTCTGGGCAGCCTATGACCCTGTCCGCAAAGTGGTGGTAATTGATACAGAGGGCCTCCTGGGGGCCACTGTGAACCTGAGCCAGAGAACACGGCTGCTGCTGAAGGTCCTGGCCATCTCTGACCTTGTCATCTATCGTACTCGTGCTGACAGGCTCCACAATGATCTCTTCAAATTCCTTGGTGATGCCTCGGAGGCTTATTTAAAACATTTCACTAAGGAGCTAAAAGCTACCACAGCCCGTTGTGGCCTAGATGTTCCTCTCTCAACTTTGGGTCCAGGTGTCATCATCTTTCACGAGACTGTGTACACCAAACTACTGGGCTCTGGTGAGTAGGCAGTAAGAAACTGAATTACAATGTGCTAAACACTGTCTAGAAATTATCAGGTTGCATTGAATATTCAGCATTCTTTAATACCATGTAAAGGTATGATTTGCGTTTTGCTCTCACTTGTTTAAGTCTGGGAACCAGGCTGTGGAACTACCAGAGCATTTCCTGTTGGTGATCTGGCTATTCCAGATCAGCTAGAATAATCCTCTTAGCCAGCTGTACATCAGCACTGACTAGTCATAAGTTCTGCCAGCCATAGGAGGGGACATCATACAAAATCATGAATATGGGTGATATAGCAGAGGAAGGCGAAAAGTGATGTGGTGGGTGGACCCTGGGTGGATGCCAGGCACCCACCAAAGCCGCTCTATCACTCCCCTCCACAACTGGACAGGGGAGAGAATATAATGAAAGGTTCATGAGTTGAGATAAGGACAGGGAGAGATCACTGACCAAATACTATCACGGGCAAAACAGACTCAGCTTGGAGATATTAATTGCGTTTATTACCAATAAAATTAGAACAGGATAGTGAGAAGTAAAATAAATCTTGAAAACGCCTTCTCCCCCCCCCCTGCAGCATAAGGAGATGAGGAATGGGGGTTACAGTCAGTCCATCCCAGGTTGTTCCCACTGTTGCTCAGGGAGAAGAGTCCTTCCCTTGCTCCAGTGTGGGACTGTCCCTCCCATAGGAGACAGTCCTTCATGAACTTCTCCAACATGAGTCCATCCCATGGGCAACAGTTCTACATGAACTGCTCCAGGGTGGGTCACTCTTCCAGGGGATGCAGTTCTTCAGGCACAGGCTGCTCCAGTATGGGTTCCCACCAGGAAAACTTGCTCCAGCGTGGGCTCTTCTGTCCATGGGTCAGCAGGTCCTTGCCAGGGCCCTGCTCTAGCATGGGTTTCCCACAGGTTCACAGCCCTCCTTCAGGCATCCACCTGCTCCAGCATGAGTCTCTTCCACAGGCTGCAGGTGGATCTCTGCATCCCCATGGTCCCCTGTGGGCTGCAGGGGCACAGCTGCTTCACCGTGGTCTGCACCATGGGCTGCAGGGGAACCTCAGCTCTGGTGCCTGGAGCACCTCCTGCCCCTCCTTCTCCACTGACCTTAGTGTCTGCAGAGTTGTTCACATGTTCTCACTCTGCTCTTCTCTGGCTGCAATTACATCTGCACAATAACTTTTTTCCTTCTTAAATATGTTATCACTGAGGTGTTAATATCATCCCTAATTAGTCTGGCCTTAGACAGCAGCAGGTCTGTCCTGGAGTTGCCTGACATTGGCTCTGCCAGACATGGGGCAGCAATTTCTCACAGAAACCACCCCCGTAGCCCCCCTGCTACCAAAACCTGGCCACACAAACCCAGCACAACTGAGATACCCTGGGATTTTGGCAAGGATATGTACTACCCTGTTGCAAATAAAACAAGGATAAAATTCTGTAGAAACTAGGAGGAGCAAGAATAATGACTTCGATGAATGTCACTCTACTTTTTTTAATTCTGTGGACCAACATCATTCTGAGGCTGACGTGAGGTCGGGACTGAGTTTGTGGTGGCACAGAGCTGATGATTTGACACCACTTCTCTCTGTGCAGGTATCTGATACGGCCAAAGGAGCAGACCTGGCACACTATTATTCCCACCAATTTCAGTGTTCTTCACCAGTACTTTTAACTTGGCTCATGTAACATTTGACTATTTGTATTTAAATTCTGTATTTTATTTGTATGTCTGAGTGAAATGCACTGTCCTGTGGAAGTCATGGCGTGTTTTGGTTTTGACTATACAGGGATCTAAATTTTTTCTCTTTTTTTTACATGTTTCAAAAGGTATGATATGATGAAATCTTTCTTAATTTGGTCCATTTCTGATGTTCTGATAAAGAAGATCCATGATGAATTGGCCTGCAACAGCTGAGGCTCAGTCCTGCTGTCTGTGAACATATAGGAGACTTCTGTTGTGTAATACCACAGCAGTCCTGGCTGACCCACATTCTCATTTGGGCTTTTCTAACCAGTGAGGTCTTGAGCTAGCAGAAGAACTTGACATTCTTTCTGGTTATTATTAGAGTAACCTCTTAATAACTTTTAACTTACTTACAAGGCAGTTCCTTTTCTTACATACCAGTTTGCTGATTAGCAGTTCACAGTTTCATATAGTTGTTGACATTTACTGTTTCAACAAGTCAGCCTTTAGTGAGGACACTTTGCACCTGTATGCAAAGTCAGGGTAGTAAAAAAATTATATTTTTGCGATCACTGCTGGTCACAGTAGGAATAGGAAAGAAACCACTTAGCATGTGGATACGCAGAAAGCTGTAACCATCTGTCTCAATGGATAACTGAGATAAGTGTGTTTATATAGTTTTAGGGCAGGGAAGAAAGGGCCTGCCTTATTCTGAAATGTACAGCAGGTACTTGGAAGCAGGCAGAAGAATGCAGTTGGCTCTGTGGAGTCTGACCTGATGTGACCAGCTCTGAAGTGCTTTTCCACATACAAATGGTTGATAAAGGCTTGGTCTTCCTTGCTACAGTACTGGCATGGAGAACAAGCAATCCATGTAAGGTTCATGTCCTCCACTTATCAGGTGCTCGTACTGGCTATACCAAATTATGAGCTGGTGAGAAGAACTAATAAGTGTGCTGACATGATGTTGCCTTGTATTATGTCCTAAATTGCTCCTTAATCTGGATATCTGTTTGGAAACTTAGATGTCTCTGATTTTACCTGAGGAACTTGGTCATAGAATCTAAAGCTTTGTGTCACAAAGCAGAGGCTGCTTTTGGAAACAGTTTTTTCTTTTCTTTATTGTAAAATACAATGATAACTGCATTCCAGATGTATTAGAAGATTCGATTAAGGAAACTAGAACTATATTGCATGTGAAAGCACTATGCCATTTAAATATTATTTTGAACAGTCAGTTGTTTATGTACTTGCTGATACTCTTATGTATAGATCATCCTTCTGAGGTTCCTGAGAAGCTCATTCAGGATCGGTTTCGGAAGCTAAGCTGTTTTCCTGAGGCTTTCAGCTCAATTCACTACAAGGGAACAAGGACATACAATCCTCCAACAGATTTCTCTGGGCTTAGGCGAGCTGTGGAGCAGCAGCTGGAGAACAATACTACTCGGTCACCTAGGCAGCCTGGGGTTATCTACAAAGCACTAAAAGTAAGTGGAGAAGAGTCTGTCACAGTCTTTATTTGTATCACTGTTGCTAGTAACTCAATTGCAGCTCATAAAGGTAGAGCACATGAACCGCTGATGCAGATAGCAGGTGTCTGGATAAAGCAAGTCTTCCATGAAGATAATAATTTTGTGTAACAGCCAAGGAGGCTGGGTAGTTTTTGTTCTTTTTACTTGAAAACTAACAAGCACCTTAGTAAAGACCATGAAAGTCAAGAAAAGTTATAGAGCAAAACTAAGCAAAATCAAAAAACTGAGCTGGGAAGAAAAAAGTAACTGGGGCTGTGAGTAACAAGCACTTAGTGATTTACAAAGAGAAGGCTCAGAAGGAGTTTTTTTTTTATGAAATTCCTAAAGATGGCCTCAGCACAAGAGGAGAAAATGCAAGATATTTGGAGGGAGTTAATAGCTGGCAAAACCTAGCACTGAATTTAGCATAACCCAAGGCCTAGGAGATGTGCTGGTAGCTAGGGAACAGGATGGGATAAAGCCAAATGATGTATTACTTCAGAGTGAGTGATCTTCTTAGACAGTTCACTTTGCTAGGGTGTCAGAGGGATTTTGGGGGCTTCAAATTTGCAGTCTTTCTACAAGTTTCCACTTGTATTGCTACCACTACCTGATTAACATCATATTTTCTTTGGCCTGAAGAGCACAGCTGTCATCAGGGAGGGGCAGGCAGAGCTGGGGCATATCTGCAGAAGAAGGTAGTGCTAGCAGTCTTTTCTGATGTTAGTCACAGCTGTTGGAACAGATAATTCTGTCTGCTCTGTATTTGTGGTAGCTGAAGCACTGGAAGTATCAGGGTGGCATGTATGCATTAGGGAGCAGACAGGCAGCAAGGGGAAAACAGCTGGAGTGGTTAATTTCAGTTTAATTTCTAGGACTTTATTGCAATAGTGAAGTAACCTGGTTTCAGATATAGATGCTAATATACTTAAATTCATGTCCAGTAGAGTGTTTGCTGTGTTCAGATCGCTTCTGAAAAATTAACTTTTTTTGCTTCACTTATTGAGGACATAAGGCTTCCTAGAGATCTATGTCCACTTCCTCTAATTTTTTAATTCATTGTCCAGTATCAGTCAAGCTTGAAAGAGAAAGTAAAGCCAATTTCCTTGAAATTATGTGAAATCAAATGTCTACATAGAGATCTTATCTGAGGGAAGTTATGATGAGAGAGATACACACACGTCTGCTGCAGCCAACCCTTTTTAGGACAGCAGAGATGCACCCACTCCACCCACCCCCAACCCTGTGAGGGAGAGGAAGGAAGAGAAAGGCAGACAGCCACTATATTAACCTCACCTGTAGTAAGAGTTTCAGTTAGACCTCATGCCTTCAGAGATGTCCATCAAGAAAAGCTTTAACCATTTGCTTTGTTCCAGTGTTTGCTTTGTTTTTTTTTCCTAATCATAACACCCAAAAGAACTGGAAAAGGTAATTATGCCAATGCTAAGGACTGATTTAATCTGAGAATAGATGTTTCCAGGAAAGGGTACAAATCCCTTTGTCTCAGTTTTGCAGTTTCACCAGAGAAGAGCAGTTGTTGAGTGGGCAGAGGAAAGCTCAGGGCAGCACTTTCTGAGCTGAGAGGCAAAGAATGTGTCCTCATGTACTGTGAGAAATGATCCTCTGAGTTTCCTTTGTGAGGTTTCCAGAATGTAAAGCCCTTTTAGCAAGAGCCCTACTATTTTGGGCACGGATTGCATGCACAGAGGTGGATGCAATCTTTGTTCACCCATTTCTGCTACAAAATTCAAAGCAGGGAGAGGAGGAGAGGAGAAGAGTATCTTACAAGTAATCAGGTCACTTTCCAACAAGTGCAAATGATGTCTTCTTTCAATAACAAGTGCAAGACTGTCTTCTTTGTTGGTTTTCAGTCCTTGTCTTGGTTTCCAGGTTAGTAAGACAGACATTATTTGTTAGCTGTGTACTCTCTTTGCCTCTCCCTCCAGTAGAGGAATCCATGCTTTTGCTTGCAAAAGCTTGCATAAAATGTCTTCGTTGCTCTCCATCTCTTACCAGTTCATTCTTTTCTGTTTGACAGGCTCTAAGTGACCGGTTCAGTGGGGAGATCCCTGATGACCAGATGGCTCACAGCTCTTTCTTTCCAGATGAATATTTCACATGCTCCTCTGTGTGCCTCAGCTGTGGGTAAGCGGATGAGAAATGCTTCTCCATCCTTCTAGAGGATAGTGCTGCTCTGGTCTGCAGCCACAGAACGTAAAGTTTCTGTGACATCTTGACAGCTGACATCACCTATCATCACCTAGTACTTCCAGGCAGAATTATCTTGAAATTCAACTCTTATGTAAATTGGATGACTGTTATTGCTGCATCCCAGCTGGATGCATGGTTTTTGCCTACTCTATTTTTGTGCATGGCTACAAACCTGTGCTGCCCATATCTTTTCCCAAATGCAAGCAGAGCAGGAAGAAAGGAGTGCCTAAATAAATCCCTTGAAATTTCCTGTGTTTTTTTCCTGACATTTTTGTTACCTAAATGGTATAGACAGTCCTAAAGCATACATCATGGCTGGCCACTGTGTTCAGTGACCATGTCTAAGTGGAGCTCTAGATTTGATTAGACCTTGGCTTGTAGCTCTCTGGGAAGAGCCCCAAGATTGAACCTGGAAGGGCAGTAGGTGGCAGTCAGTGGTCTGAGTCTGTGAGGTGTATAGCAGCATGATGTTATGGCTGGTTATGCTTCTGGAAGCATTTCCTCTTGAATGTGATATAGTGCTATGTTTCTGCTCTCTTATGTTCATTAGAGAATTTCCAGCAATTCCTTGCAAAGGCTGCACTGTTAAGTCTGTTGTGGTCAATTTCCAAACTTGTTTAGTCTTTCCCAAAATACTCTCTGAAATTTAAATTTGCTACAGTGATCATTTTTTGCAGTGAACTGTTGTTAGTGCTGCTTTGTATGTGAAACAGTTGCTACACCTCCTTCTGAAAAGCCTGCCTTTCAATGATAAATGTTGTCATTGCTGTATGTACAGTTGTGGAAATGGTTTGAGGGTACAGCATCTGTATAAATGCAAGAATAGTAATAGAAATGAAATCTTGGTGACATCTGTCCTGTATCTAACAGTGACAACTCAGGGTTTGCTTTTGCATACTCAGGTGTGGCTGTAAGAGGAGCATGAACCATGCAAAGGAAGGAGTCCCTCATGAATCCAAAAGTCGATGCAGATATTCTCACCAGTATGATAACAGAGTCTACACTTGCAAGGTGAGTAGCGATACATGGACAAGATCTGAAGAGTGAGAAAGTATGACCCAGTATATGAGAATATCATAGGCATGTACCTGTTTTCTTCCTTTTTTTTTCAAAATGTCAGAGGTGCTCATAGCCTTGACAAGAAAAATTGATCCTCATTCAACTTGTATGTTTGCTGGGAGAGGTTATCACTTCTGTGTGCTGTGTCTCATTTTTCTAGCTAAACCGTGAAGCCAGCTGCTCTTAACTTGGGTAATGCTGACCTTCTACATATTTGATGTGGCTACTCTTCCTATTTCCGTATGCCCATTGCCAATTTTTCTGAAGGATATGTGCAGGAGACAGGGAAATTTTTGTCTACCATCATGGTCTTTATTGGTATAGAAATATTTCCCTGATGTCATTATTAACTGTAGTTTTGCTTTGTTATAAATCAGTTCCGATGAGTGCTCCTTTGCTGTGGAGACACCTGTATCTTAATTATATGCTTTAGGTGTCCAAACAGCTGCCAGATCCACATTTGGATTCTCAAGAATGCAGTTTTAGTTCAGCCTTTATTTTACAGGCCTGTTATGAACGAGGGATGGAGGTCAGTGTGGTGCCAAAAACCTCTGCTTCCACAGACTCTCCTTGGCTGGGCCTTGCCAAGTATGCCTGGTCAGGGTGAGTACTGCAGCTGAGATCTCTCTGCTCCCTGTTGCCTCTAAGCTACCTGGTGCACTGGACCTCCAGTGCTTTCAGGTTACCACTGAGGTAACCTGTCTTCCTCTTCTGCAGATATGTGATTGAGTGCCCCAACTGTGGGGTGGTGTACCGCAGCCGGCAGTATTGGTTTGGCAACCAAGATCCTGTGAACACTGTGGTGAGGACAGAAATTGAGCACGTCTGGCCAGGGGTAAGTCTGGTTGCTGGGTAGTCTTTGTGCATGTGGGCAGCTGTGTTAATTTGGTTCTTCTGGATGTTGATGGAGAAAATGGATTGGCTTTCATTACAGCTGTTCCCTGTCTCTGCTCTTCAAAAGAACCTTTGCAAGGCCTCCAGTCATCTTTTGGCTATCTTGAAATGCCCAAGATGCCAGTGTATGAACAGTTTGTGTTTATGGACCTACCCCCCTGTTTCAAAGCATGGCTGATGAATTTTTTTCTTCTGATTGCCCTCCAATTTAAGAGGAGCAATGGGTTGCAGAGCCATCTGCATCTAAAAAGCCCCAAAGATTTCCTTTTTTTATTCTCACGTAAATATCCGTTTCTTTCCAGACTGATGGATTTCTGAAAGACAACAACAATGCAGCTCAGCGTTTGTTGGATGGCATGAATTTCATGGCTCAATCAGTATCTGAACTTAGCCTGGGACCCACAAAAGCTGTGACCTCCTGGTTGACAGACCAGATTGCCCCAGCTTACTGGAGACCCAATTCTCAGATCCTGGTAAATAGCAGCTGCTGTAGAGAAAGGCTTCGTATAACTAAAACCCCTTTTCCTTACCCTTTAAGTAATACAGGACTTTGCAGATTCCAAATGCTTCTTGTTTTACTGCAACAATCCCTTCTCCTACAATTCTGAGAAAATTGAAATGTTTTCTCCTCTTCCCGTTCTTGACTTCTCCAGAGAAAGTATGAACAGAGAGTTGGCCCAGCCCTGCTAGAGAGACTGTTTCTCCCTACTCTTTGTGAGCTCCTCTCCCAGCAATATCACAGAAACCCCTGGCTTGCATGAACTTTCTTTTCAAAGCAAAGAAACAACATATTAAATCTGACTATTGCAGTTGATAGTACTATTTTTGTGGGTGCAGATGTTAAACTCTGGTTTCATACCAGATGCAAAAAGCATCAAGCAGTTCAAATAGGAGAAGGTTCCCTGTGTCTAGCAGGAAACAGACTCATTTTCACTCATCTTCAATGAAAACTGCCTTCTGAATTCTTACCCCCCACAAAGGTCAAGCAACCACCATTCAGCCCTGCATCATGTGGCTGTGTTTATTTGTGATTGTGAATGAAGGGATCGTAGCAATATTTTTGCTTAACCACTGTACACCTACCTGTCTGAATCACTTCCCCAGGGTAAAGTTATGGGGCTGGTAGGACCCAAGTCTTGTATGTAACTATATTTTTCACAGTTTGTCTGAGACTTGGCATCCTGGGCTTCTGCTCTCTATTTTTGACTTAAGGAACATGAAACTAACAGTTTTCCTCTCTGTGTTGTTCTGATTAGAGTTGTAATAAGTGCAACACGCCTTTCAAAGATAACGACACTAAGCATCACTGCCGGGCCTGCGGAGAGGGCTTCTGTGATGGCTGCTCTTCCAAGACCCGTCCAGTGCCTGAGCGAGGCTGGGGACCAGCACCAGTGCGTGTGTGTGACAACTGCTACGAAAACAGGGGCATCCAGTTAGGTAATTTTGAGTGGATTGTGACAGAATTATCCCTGGGCAACAACCTGAAGTCTTTGCCCCTGATTTCTGGATCACAGCCATTCCCACTGAGTGTAGACAGTGTTGTTCAAACTGGGCTTCCATACAGTTTTTGGTTGAGAAGCTCAAGAGCTCAATGCCTTTTGGAAGAAAGATGACCCTTTCAAAGAGCTACCGGGTATTTGACCCCCTGACAAAATTACTTTCTAATTGTATCTTTACTTTGTTTTTCCAGCAGCTGCTGATGGTCTGGCACTAACATCAGAGCAGGGATGCTGCTGTTTCAGCAGACTAGTATTTTGTCCATTATTGCTAAAATGAAAACTCTGCAATTCAAGACTGGGGATGTGGGAGATAAAGGCTGAGGAGGGACTCCAACATGCCTTTTTGGGTTTGCTGCTGGTTTTTGTTAATGTAAGGCAGAAATTGTGGTGGTTGTAGGTGTTGAACCCTTCACTCTTGTGTCATGCAGATGTGGCTGAACTGCCTTCGGATGAGGAAGGGGGGACACTTATTGCCAGGAAGGTGGGGGAAGCTGTGCAAAACACACTTGGAGCAGTGGTGACAGCCATGGACATTCCCTTAGGTGAGCTCTATTCTGTTCTGATGGATTTTTTGCCTAAAGGCATTTTTGTGCTCAAACTGATTAAACTTCAAGAGTTTGTGTGACAGGCTGGCACCTCTGCTATGCTATCACTGTTGGTTGAGAGTTCTACAGCCCTCTCTGCCTCTTCTGCCTAATGTTTCCTCTTGGTTTTCAACGCGTTTTTTTCTGCACACTTTCACATTCTCTTCTCCCTATTGTGCAAATCTGTGTGCACCAAGCTGTGAGTAATTCATACTCCCCTGATGCATTCACTGCAGTGACCTGCCATTTGGAGCTCCAAAAGACTGACCAATTAGGAAGCATTTTATCAGGTTTGGTTTTCTTCCAGAGATACTGAGTGCCTTTTAAGTGTGTTCAGATACTGCTGGCACTTGGTACTTCTGTAGGGGAGGGCTGAGAATTTGAAGCTGTCCAGGTTGGTAATGATGGGGAAGTAATCAGTAATGTGATCTTTAATGGTGAGCTTGTACAGTGAACGTTTGCTGTTCTTTCATGTGCTGGGTGGCAGTTAGGTATGTCAGCAAACATTTCATATTTGAATCTTCTGTTGTTGGACCTGATTTCCTGCTCATTGTGCAGATCATCATTCAACTGCTTTGCCTGCAGCATGTCCCGCTATCACTTTTGTGAGTGTTTCCTCTCAGAGTCCATGAAGGGCAGAATAAATCCCTTTCTCAGTTTAGACAGTACATGTGTTTCTGTGGGGTTTTCTGGCCACACATGAAACTGAAGATAGGGAAAAGCAAGTGTCTCAACCTCTGGAAGAGTCTGAATAAGGGAAGATGCCACTATTTAAGGAGAAACAGTCTGCCCCTCTGAAGAGAGGTAGAATGTGGGAGAATGGCAGAATGCCTTAAATGACCACCCATTGCACTAAAGTATTCTGTCAGTAGATCACCTCCCCTTAATGGCAGTAGTATGACTTGCAGTGGGTGCGTGCTTCCCCTGGAGTACATTCTTGATGTGCTTATGTTGACAGATTATTTTCTTGTCCCTCTTTCTCATCCCCCCACCTCACTTCCTCCTTAGGTCTGGTAAAAGATGCTGCCCGACCTGCATACTGGGTACCAGACCATGAAATCCTGCACTGCCACAATTGCCGGAAGGAATTCAGTATCAAACTCTCCAAACACCACTGTCGGGCCTGTGGCCAGGGATTCTGTGACGAGTGCTCACACGACCGCAGAGCGGTTCCCTCTCGCGGATGGGATCACCCAGTCCGAGTTTGCTTTAACTGCAATAAAAAGCCTGGTGACCTTTAATCCCAGGCTCCTCTCCAGATCTTTGCAATTCCTTATGTTCTCAGGGTTACAAATGAAAATATCTGGTCTCCCTTTCACCTTTTAACCTGTTGCAGCCAGAGTGCATGTTTCCAGTTTCTGGCCTCCTCTCGTGTTATATCCATCTTGAAATGCTGGGAATGAGCCTACGTTCAGCCTCTAGTTTTAATTTCAAATTAACTGGGAAAGGGACGGAGCTCCCTTGTAAATGAGCAAACCAAAATCCAGTGTATTTTATTTCAATTAAAAAAAAATATATATATCAACTATGTATACTTCAGGATATTAAGAATACGGTTGGCTAATGAAGCTTTGAGTATTCCTAGTTCAAATGATGGATGGTGTTGTTCCTTACTATATTGGATCAGACTTATGGCCTTCTAATTCTTCTTTTGGAATGTCTTGCTGATCGTGATGTCCTGTGAGGAAGGTTCGGACTCTGCTGCCAGGAAATCTCCAATGTTGATGTATGAATTACACCTGGCAATTCAACTAGTCCTACATCTGGAGGTGCTGTCCTTCTGGCCATGCAAGATTAAACTCAGATTCATGAGCAAGTTTGTTTGAACTGTGGTATGAGCAATGGTCTTGCAGTGCAAGAGGTATCAAGTTGAAATAGACCTCTCGGTAGAGACCAGTAAAGCTCTGAAAGGTAAAGCAGATCATATGACACAAGGCAAAGCATTCTGATTTTGCCATTTCAACTTTAATACCAGATCAAAAAGTAGCAGGGTCTTGCTCTCCCTGACAGTATTTTCATGTACTCAGGTTTTCTTCAAATTTCACTGTCAGATCATTGCAGTTAAAAGTTTTGTCCAGAGCAGAAGAGAACAAGTTTTGTAAGCAATTCTGAAATATGAAGTTTAAATTGTTTGGGTTGTGATGACTTTTCTTTTCCCCCACTTTTTAAGTGATCCTGTAGTCTCTGAAGCCTCTGTGTTCTCAAATGTGGTTGCATAGAAACTGCACAGATTTGACTCATCTTCCTTCTAATCGTATGAATTTACGAATCAACCTGGAAAATGGGAACCTTTCTTCTTTACTCCTTGCAACTGGCACTCACTGGACTTCATCCTTTTATTAAAGGACTGCAATGAATTCACTGAGTTTATTATCAAAAGCACCACTTAACCTAACTTATACTGTCATATACTGTGGATTTGTGGTTCCACTTATACAAAGTAAGAGACCATTGTGAACTAAACTGCCTAAAATGCTCCATTCTTGGCTTACATACACATGAATTCTTTCACCATGGGAGTTGCCTCCTCTTGGAGTGGCTGGAGTTTAATGCAATGTCTTGGAACTGTGGTATTTTGTCCCCAGCTTATTAAATGTGCTCTTCTGTAGATGAGTGCCCAACACCCTGTTTTAAGACTGTATTATTAAATTAACTGCTATAAAGGACTTTATCTTCCGAACAAGTGTACTGACTTTCCTTGTAACAAGTGGGTTCTCACTTTGTTTCTGAAAGAACACATTCACAAAGTGATTGCCCCTTTGCAACTACATCCAGCCTACACAAGGAAGTAGATTTAGAAGATGTTCCAGGAGACCTTCGGTACTGGCCAAGTTTACTGGGGACTGTCTCATATTTCTGTAAGCAAAAGTCCGCCATAAACTGAGAGTTGTCCAAGTGAGGATACGAGTAGGTAGAAATCCTCTTTTAAAAGACACTCTGTACATCTAGCATAATTCTGTGCTTCAAAGTATTTTTTATTTTTTTAATGGGTGAGCAATGTGTTCTTGGTTTGTAGGCTGTGCCCTGTGTGCTGTTTATGCATGTAGCTTTACTACCATGTTAATGCACAAAGAGAAAGCAGCCATGACATTCCTTGTATAAAATCTTTGGCATCTGTTTCAACAACTTGTCTGATTTTTTTTTTCCTTGTCACAGCCAGAATTCCGACTCAATCAAAAAGAAAATATTGTCTAAACATTTTTAATATATATGTGATTTTAATCACTTAGCAACCTGTCAGCATCTGAGTCCATTCCTGATTGATTATCCTGGAGCTAAATCTTTTATGCTGTTTCTCAACAAAGCAAAATCTTATGTGGTGCTTAAACTGCAGCAGGCTTGGTGTTACTCTTTATGGACAGTGTTGAGAGGTGTATTTGGGATCTCTGTTTTCCAAAATGAAAAAAAGATCTGTAAGGTTTATGTTCACTGCTGTTTTCTGTACAGAATAGCCTTTATTTTTTCTGATACTATTTGGTGCTGTGAGTGCACGATATAGGATTATGGTTATTAAATGGCTTAGCTATTTAAAAGGGTTAGATGCATATTTTAGCAGAGCCCAACAATATTGGGTATTAACACATTAAAATTCAATAAACAAAAGAGCTCTAAAATACATCTGTGGGCAGAAAGCTCTACAGGAAACTTAAATGAAGGAAATGGAAATCATGAAAAAAAATATCACTGAAGCAATATTGGGAGCATGTTGTGCTTGGAGAGGCGGGACTGTGAGTAGAAACCTGCAAGAGTTTTATTCCTAAACTATTAGGAGAGATGTTTTGTGTGCTGAGGTATTGGTAGCATCTAGCCAGTGAGTCTTTGGAAAACCTGTCAAAATTTAACAGCAACATTAAATTTTGCAAAAGCACAAACTCTGATTGTTTCATACTGGCAGTATGAGACAGGTCCGACATTAATGCAGCTCCTTTGTGAAAAAGTCTTGTGTATTTACAAGGGCAGCAATAGGAGGGGACTATTTTCCAGGAAATTTTTAGATCACTGTGTGCTATACTGAAGAGAAATTAATTACTTACCATGAAGTTGCAGTAGGTCAAGATGATAATGCGTCCCTTGGATCAACTGAAGTTCACTGTAATGTTAACATTTCAGAAGTTAAAATTGACACACTTACTTGGTAGGATAATGAATTCAATTGGTCTGAGATATGACACGATAAAAGCATGTTCTGAGTTACAGATTGAAGTTGACTGATGTAAATCTCTTGGCAGAAAATTATATCAGATTGATTATTGGCACATCAAGCAGTGTCCCCACCTCTTCTTATAAGGAATGCTATGGAAGACATCAAGTAAAATAAGAATCCTGTGATCTAACTGATGTACAAAGATGTGTGGCCCAGTAAAAAACACATTCCTCACCCAAAGCACCACAAAACAAGCCTAGACTTGTAGAGGAAAAAGCATCTGATTGCTCTGTTCTGCTGGATTTATTTCCATTGTGAGTACGTATGCCAATTCAGCATGAAGGTTCATCTTCAAATAGGTGATGTGGGTTTTTCTCTC
Source organism: Manacus vitellinus (assembly GCF_001715985.3). Lineage (NCBI taxonomy): Eukaryota > Metazoa > Chordata > Aves > Passeriformes > Pipridae > Manacus > Manacus vitellinus. Next base: position 6,793,567 of record NW_021940750.1, read on the forward strand.
ATTCTATGAAGCAAATATATGTGAGCTTTGTATAGATGTGCACACTTTTAGTTAGGCACCCTACTCAAAACCTGTAGGCTAATCTTGGCTTAAATGTGTATCATGTGCACGTTGCCCCTGAGACTTGCAGCTGGGGAAAGGGATGGCAGAACAGCACGGCTGTAACATGTAGCTGTTGTCAGGGTAGGAGCAGGCTCTAATGTGTGGTTACTTGCACGGGAGAAACTGCTTTGTTTTTTGCTCCCCTCTTGCCCCCCCCCCCATTGGTTTTCCTGTTCATTCATTCTCCTGTCCAGTTGCACGAGCTGAAGTTGGCCGAGGTATCCTCTGTGTTCCTGTGTGTGTCCCTTGTGAATTAGACCTTTGGTTGTGTCCTGGAAAACATGACAACCCTCCCTAGCTTTTGGTGTCAGCAGGAGTTCTTGGAAATAAATACCATCATTATGTTAGGTTTGCCTTGTATTTATACCAGGTGTCTGTCTGCCGTGACTGTGCTGAGACACTCATAAATGCCCCTGTTGCTTTGGGAGCCTGGGCTTTAACATTGCAGGACTCTGGCTTCCCACCTGGTCATACAGACTTTCTTCTTCATATTTTTGCTTTCAGCATAACCAGTCCAATAAGGTTTAAATGCTAATATCACTCTGTTTTGCAGCCTCTCATTTTCATGTTTCATTTGTCAGTCACTATAATGCCAGATATCATGGCATTGTCCTTGCATTCAGTTATTGCTGATGGCTGTAATATAATTTGGCACCAACAATTTGCCTGCTAGTAATTTGAGAACAGAGAGTGATTTGGGCAAGTGATAGAACTGTCTGTTTTTTGTCATCCAGGTCCTGTCCCTACCCCCTGCTTTAGCTGAGCACTCTTTCATGGTAAAGCAATGTTGACATATATATTCTGTCAGTCACAGTACATAGTATGTCTTAAAATGTATTTGTGAAATCATGGCAATGCCACAATAAATAAAATCTTGATATGAGGGTTTTCAAAATCAACAGTATAGTGTGACAAATACAAAGCTAAAGTAGAATGGCAGCTAATCAGTTATCTTAAGACAAAATTAAAGTGCATTCAGCTTTTTAACTTCACTTTTGTTGGATATAATTCAAGCAATAAAAGATATACAAGTACAAGTGGTGTATATATATATACACGGAAGTCTTTATGTAAGAAATGTTTTGTGGCATTACAGAAATTCTAATTTCAAGAATGTCCGGAGATTTTGAAACACTGATTTCTGATGTTTTGAGAAGCTGGTTAAATCTTTCTGCTTCTGCTTAAAAGGCAATTTTTCAGTAGCACTGGAGAGAAGAAATAGCGTATGTATGATGATGACTTGTCAGGAAGGCATTGGAGTGCTTCACAGCCACCATGATATCAATAGAATTACAGATAGGAAAGAAGTTGTTTGAACAAGAAAAGGCAGGTGATCTTGGTTATATTTTCAGACATTACTTTAAAAGGTTTATCAACTTTGGTGCCTTGGCTTCCATTTTTGAAACATTAAACTAATTTGTGAAGTGTTTTAAACACTTGGATCAAGCATCTCTCAACCCCAATCCCTTACCCCAGAACCCGTCTAGAAAGTACCTTAGGTTGGCATTGACTGCTTGATTCAGCTTACAGTATATGTAGTATATATAGTATATGCAAGCAGCCACTAACAACTGAAGGTTTGAGGACCAAAGCTGAATTGTTCACTGCCAGATTATAACTTTTCTGAAAGCAGCGTCTGTAAGGGGACACCTTGGGACTATGTACATGCTTGGGTTTGAATTCTCACAACAAATGGTTAATTTTCTAGTCCTGTTAGAACAGGTCCCTATTAAACTCAGAAATGCAAAAATGCCTGTGTGAATTTGTGACTAGTAACTTGATTTTTTTTTAATCTCTTAGTTTCAGTATTCATCAGGATAATAGAGGAGGAATGACCATGAAGCCATGTACTGCAATAAATTGGGACCAACAGAAAGACATAACCAACACCACCACAGAAGACCCAGAAACAAATCCCCTCCCTGCTTTAGACATTTCAAGTTAAAATAGAAATTTTTCTGCCTGTTATGTCTAAGAACCTTATGTGACCTAAAGGGTTTTATGTGGAAAGAGTTTTATTCATCAGGGCTGAGAGATGACTAATAGCAGCAGAGTATATGGAACAGAGCATGGGCGAGACTGTGGCTTCTGAGAGAATTGTGTTGATGGGAAGGATAGTTTGGTCAGTGAGAAGAGCCTGGTCTGCTTTGTGCTGTGCTCCAGTGAACAAAAGGGACCAAAGAAATGGTGTCTGCAGGATGAGGGATGCTGCAACCTGTCTTGGAGTGCAGGTGCGGCCCTTCTGAAGTTGACCTCCAGTTCAGGACTTGCTGAGAAGCTGAGGCAAAGAAGTAAGGTTATTTTTGATACTGTAGCAGAGAGAAAGAGTGCTGCAGTTCATTTTTAACTACCTTAGGGTCTTGATATTGCTGCATAATGAAATAGATGTTTTAATATACTTCAGCCACTGCCTGCAGGCTGCTTGCTGTTGTCACTGAAGCCAAATTGCCTGCCTTCTTGCCCTGCTTCCCTTCTCCTTTCTTACAGCTCTTGCAGGCCTAATTAGAAGTGTTGGCTGCAAAAGCACTAATTGGGTGAGTGGGTTTGCAGGGACATGTATGTACGTTTTGTTCCTGGAAAGGACAGAAAGAAATTATTTTCTTTTCTTTTACAAGTTTTGCCTAAAAGGGAACAAAGGAAAGAAATTATCTTCAGTTATGTAAGTTGCCTTTCTGCCACAATTTCTAGTTTGTGTTTCCCACGGTAATGGCGTATTTGTTGTACAGTCTTGTTCTTGCAGAACAGGCATTACTGGAGTTAAGAGCACTGAAAAGAGTTTAAATTTTAATTTAAATTTTGGAATTAATCCTGGTTTTAGAGAGTTCATGATCTTTGTAGGTTGCTACCTGCAAGGGTTTGAACACACTTTTACTAGCAAGAAGATGAATATAAAGTATGTTGCAACTCTGAGTTGATAATCAGATGTAACATTAGGAGTCTGCAGTGGGATGGGGTTAACTACATTTCTGTTTCTGAGCAGATGCTTAGTTGCAGTATGCATTATTAACTAAGGCAATGCAAATGCTTATGAAAGTTGTGCTGGGTACATTAATCACTGTGCATGCAACAGAAAATGTCGAAAATTAACATAACCAATCAAGACAAATTCAAGTATTTACTCGAATTGAGAAAAAAAAAAGCAAGCCAGGAATTGAGTCTCTTGGTTATCAAAGGGTAGTAGAGGGAATGGGAAGAGCCTGCAAGATTTACCATTTAGGAGAACAGGAGACTCCCATGCCTTATAAACAATGTCTGTGGAAGGAAGGAGCAGCACAGAGTACACTGTGAGCAGCATCCACTCTGTTTTGTATGAGAAAGGAGGCTCTGCACAGGAATGCTGAAGCCAGATGTATCAGGGGAGCCATAGCTGTAAGGAATTGACAGCTCAGTCTGACCCTGGGGAAACAGAAGTTGGCTGTTAATGGGGTAGAAGAAAGATTTGGGGGTTTTGAATGTATACTCAGAGAGGGAGGAAACCATTTTAAACATTTGCTGGGATTCATCTTTCATCTTGACTACCCTTGCAACAGCTATTTCATATAGAGTATATTCACACTGTAAAGTCTTACACTGCTCCCAAGAGGAGAGTTTTCCTGCTCTATTGTCTTCTATATAGATTAATGGGTAAAAGAAATACAAAGGAAGGGAAAGAGATCACCACACACAACACTGGAGTGTTGGTGAGCAAGAAGAGCTGCTGAGAACAGTTTCCTAGAACAGCACATTGCTTACACCTGAAGGTTGTGAGAGAACAGGAGAACTAAATGTGAAGCCCTGCAGGTCAGAGAGGGTTTTTAATAGGGCCTACCCTTCCTGGAACCTGTATTTGAATAATTCCCTCTTATTCAAAGTCACTTGAAAAAGGGAAGGGGCGAGGAATCCACTGGAAACAAACAAAAATCCCCAGGCTATGGTCAGGTTTGCATGGGGCTTGGGAAGGGGATCTCCCTGCATAGGACTTGCATTGCAGGGCACTTGTGAGGCTTCCTTTTGGAAACCAGAGACACACTTGTGAAGTGTGCTCAGTGAGCTCCAGACACTAGCAGGGATGCAGAGGGATGAATTGTCTGCACCACCAAGTCCTCGATGAACTCTTAGGGAGCTCATGCCACAACCTTGAGTGCCTCATCCCCGTTAACAGTGCTGTGCCCATGCTGCAGCTGAAACTCTCCTCGTCTGGGAAAAACATTTTGTGACGGACTGAACAGTTTTACTAACCCACTTTTTAAACTCCAAATACTCCTGGCTCAAGAGGAATAGAAGTAAGAGCTTTCCCTGCATATGCACCAGTGTGAGGTGGAACAAACCTTATGGGCCATCAGGATGAAAGGGGCAGGGTGCAATGTCTCCATAAATAGGTTGCTCTGACCAGAAGCCTTAAGTGCAAAAGAATAATATCTCTTAAGAAATGAAATAGCTAGAAACCTTTGTAACATGCCTAAGAGGGTGGTTTTTATCTGAGGGCAGAAACAGGATTGCTTAGTGGGGGAGTTCAAAGCCCCTTCCTTCCTAGGATGCCCAGCACTGTTAACTCCTTTCCAGATGGTATCCCAGGTGAGGGTGCTGTGCTAGGTATGCCCCACAATAGGCCACACCTGTAGACAGCAGCAACACTTATCAGTGTGTGCATGTGCAGCCTATGCCTGCTGTCACAAGGCACTTGGAATGCAGATGCCCAGCCTTGCTCTGACACAGCCACCTCCCTGAGCCAGCTGGACACAGCCTCCATGTGGACATGCCATGCAGCCTGGGTGTGATTATAACCCATTTGTGTCTCGCTTGCTGACCTGGCAGGACCCCATGGGAAGTACATTTCTGACACATCAATTGTACATCTAAATGCTCTAAGTGGATCCCAGGATGAAAAGGTGGTTCCTGCACTCCTTTAATAAGAATTTTGGAAAACTTGAGTGCAGTGTGTCTTTCCTGTGAAGGCCATCTTCGTTCATCAGCCTTTACCCCCCATGGGTTCCTGATCCTGTCAGTGCTTCCTACAGATACTGTCTGCAGGACAGTCTTGCCCAACCCAGACTGGTTACCAAGCAGGAGCTAGAAGTAAGGAGGCTCCCTGGGAGAGTAATTGTTTTCAAATACAGATATGGTATCACCCAGTTACTGGGAGCTAGTGCTACAACTTTGTAGCTGAGGGCCCAGTTGTACCTCTGTATGCAAAAGCCCTGACTTTGCATGGCTGATCTCAAATCCTAAAGAGGGTGTGGTCTGTCCAGATTGGGCTTGTGTCCAGCTACAGCTGCATGAGCAAGCCTGCCATTCCAGTCTGCTGATCAAACTCCATGTTAAGGATGTGGGCTTAGGTAGGAAGCACTATGAGAAATCAACAGGGACATTTAGCTTTGCTACTGGACCAGAAAAGGGGCTTTGTTCTATGCCTGTTGCTTTTTAAAGGGAATAGTGGCAGGACTGTAGCATGCTACCATCATCTAAAAAGAACAAAGTTTAGTATGGCCCAGCTTAAACGACCAACACTGTGAGTGAGGAAACAGCTATTCCTTGGACTGCTTCTGGCCATAGATGTAGTAGAGGCAGTTGAAGCAGAACCCAGACCAAAGGTACTCCAAAAAAAGCCCCAGAACACTTAAAGCATCAGTTTCTCAACTTCAGCTGCTTCACTCTGCTAATCCACTCTGCTGGGCCAGCCTAGTTGCTCAGGTGGATGTGACCACAGCTACCTATGACTAAACTAGGATTAAGTTACAACAGTCTCTTGACAGCAAAATCAGCTAGCACAACACCGACCCTTAAAGTTACCCGCTTCACAGGCCTTAAAGTTAGATTTCAAAGAGGCTGAATATTGCCTACAGAGTTAATCAATATTCAGGTTTTATTTACAAGAGGTCTGAGATTTATACAGCAAGATTTGCTAAACCTGCTGAAGGAGGTTCAGAATTAGATGGGTAAAGCAGATTCAAGAGCAGCACATGACTCAATAGCTTGATGACTGATGTAAAACTTTTGAAGTCATGTATAGACTGACAGCTTTGTAGACCAGGTCTGAGGGGAATATTGTGTCAGATATAGGAGAAGTGGTAGAGGTCCTGTTTGACAGCCATGAGTAAGCCAGGAACTCCTCGGCGACCCCCAAGTCTTGAAGAAAACACCACACTAGGAATGGCATCTTTGGATGATGGGTGGGGAGAAGGGATGGTTCTAAGCAGATGGGTGTCTTGGAGACTCCAAATTCTGGTGTAGCAATCCTGACCAACTGGAAAGGAAACAACAAAATTCAACATTACACAAAAATTACTTTACATGGCTCTGCAAGTGTATCACCACAGAAGCAGAAGGTCTATGGGGAAAACACCCTGACTATTTCTACACACACTAGATGCAAAGTGCTTATCTGTACTTTATGAAACAGAAATACTGCAAAAGTGGGAAAAATGTACATTTCCTATTAGGCAATTAAAGGTATGATAAATCAGTATTTAAAGTGCTTTCTCTTTATCAAGCTCCTAAGCAAAAAAAGGGGAGAAACATTCAGTCAAATTAAAAAATCTTCTCATTATTCTGCCACGTATTGACAAATCCAAGGAGAGAAGGTCACTCTCTTTACAGTGACCTTGTGAAACTTAGCTATACTATAAGGATTTAGGGATTTTGCTTCATTTATTGCTACTTTTCCTCCCCCCACCCCAAATATAATAATATTAAAAATATCTGACTGTAACCAAGTATATTCAAAATGAACCTGAGTGGTATAGACAGTTTACAAGGAGTCTGGCTTACATGCCAATGCTTCAGTCCGTCACCACGTTATCCACTTAACTACCAACTAAACATATACACGTTCTTTAGTCTCTATATAATCACCAGAATGTTTGTTTACATGTTGTTTCCCTGAATTTTAAAATCAAGTGTTTTCTGCTCTACTCTTGAGATGTACTGTACAAAGGATAACGGGACTTTTGCAGGACACAGCAGATAAAGCTGTTAAGCGCTACACAGGAGTGATTACAGTAGGTGTGCAAAACATAATTTATTAATTTTCATAGCATATTACAGTATGTTTAAGGCTAACTTTCTTCTGAATTTTAAAGAATTAACAGCTTTAGAGTTTCCAACAGCTGTAGCTAAGAAATGCCTCTCAGGCATAAGAAAATCACTGCCACACAGTCTACGAGGAGGGGGGAGTCCACCCACCTGCTGTAAGAAGTCCTTCCTCCTCATTTACATGCAGAGGGAGAATAGCATATTCATTGTGATGACCGTGGTACTGCTTCACACACTTTGTTGTTCTCAGGTCCCACAGTTTTATCTGCAAGTTGAAGGAATTCTTTGAGAGAGGATATGTTAAAGCAGAGAGCACTTAATGGCTGGACCTCTGAGAACAGGCCCAGAATAGGGCCATGAAGATGATCAGAGGGCTGGAGCATCTCTCCTGTGATAACAGACTGAGAGAGTTCAGGCTGGAGAAGCAACCTTCCAGTACCTAAAGAGGGCTACAAGAGAACTGGAGAGGGACAATTTACAAGGGTATGTAGTGATAGGACAAGGGGGAATGGCTGATAGGACAGGGGCAATAGCTTTAAACTGACAGAGGGTAGGTTTAGATTAATATTAGCAAGCTCTTTAAGGTGAAGGTGGTAAGTGACTAGAACAGGTTACCCAGAGAAGTTGTGGATGCGCCATCCCTGGAAATGTTCAAGGCCAGGTTGTGTGAAGCTTTGAGCAACCTGGGCTAGTGGAAGGTACCTCTGCCCATGGCAGGGGGCTGGAATTAGAATATCTTTAGGGTTCCTTCCAACCCAAACCATTCTATGATAAATCAGTGGATCTGGAAGAGGATCCATATATGGAACTACCACTCAGTTCCACACAATGTACTAAGAACAGGTATCTGCCCTTGGGACTGGGATAAGCACCTGTCAATGCCCAGACACTAAAAGGAACAGCATATCCTAAACACAACAAAACCATACCTTTCCAGCCATATCTGCTGCCATAAGATAATGTTCAGCCTCCATAAGGTGAATAGATGTAACTGCTGAGCCATGGAAGAGACGAATTGCTTTCCAGCTCTGTCCCTTTCGGTTACGCTGACGGACATCAATGCTGAAAATCTCACCTGAACGGCAGCCATTGTAAAGGACTGGGGTCTGGAAGAGTCCAAGAGAAAGAAGCCTATTTTGTAACATCTGTAAGGATCTTACAAGGTATGCAGACAGAATCTGTGTCATGTTTTTGAGCTCCGTGGTGCAGTTTTCAAATTATTTTAACACAGGCATTAAGAAGCAGAATTTTTATTACATGCTGCCACATTTTTCAGCTGACTCATTAGTTTCCTTCAAACCTCAACTATTTAGCTGTAAAAGTTTGGCTATGTAAGTAGGAACTTAGTCTAACATAACAGCAAAACAGACACTGGAATTCTCATTTTCTGATTTCACCCTTCTCACTAAATCTTTGTGAACAAATTCATTAGTATTTTATGGGGATTTTCTCCTTCTTGGCGGAGGCAATACACTGAATATTAACAAAATGAGGTTATTTGCCAAAACCAAAACAATTTTACAACACATTATTACTGTGCTCTTTGTACTTCTTTTGTTTCCTTTTAACCTCTGTAACATTAACAAAAATTACCTCTGTTGCCACAGTAATCAGTTGATCTTTTTGCTGCTATTCAATGGTGCAAGCATCAGACTGCATCAGCTCTGTTGTGAACAGCCATCCAACAGTAGCTCTCATCACACCCTTTTGTACAGCGTGAGGAGCCCCATCACAAATAGAACAAAGAGCCCATGAATTAGGCAGCGCTCTGAAAAAATGAAGGGTGTATGTTCTCCTTACCTGCCTGGCAAACTGTTGTGCCAACACATCACTACTGGTTCCAAATGTCTGTCGATGCCCTGTCACTACGTTGGTCACAAGAACTCGTCGTGTCAGGCCTAAGGAAGACAGGTTATGTTAATTTAGCTGTAATTCAAGTAGCAGCTGGGAGATGAATTCAATAAGTCTTTCCCACTGAGACAGAGGGGGTTGCTAGCCTTGCAGAGAGATCACCTGTGCTGAAGCAGTTGTCTGCTTGGGGATTCAGGCACCAAGCACAGGACCAGGCAGTGGATATCTTGAAACTGCACAGCATTCCAGGTCGATCTCCTGGAAGAGAGGAGCAACACATGAAGTGTTCATAAAACATTAGGACGGGATGATAACTCAGAAAGGTTCTTAGATTGCCATACTTCTTTTAACATTTCAATCTGAAGGCAGAGAAAGTGTTACCCATTTAGTGTCCCTCTGCTACTCAAGAGACAGGAAACAAAAGTGGGACTTTATGGCTGTAAGCAGGACACCTACAGTCTATATATATAAAGAGATGATATTGAGAAATAGATGATATTGTGAAATTTATTCAGTAGTCAGAGGGCTGACCATGGCAGGAAAGAGAAAAGTAACACTCGCCTCACAGCACTAAGTAAGCTATTTTTTAAAGACAAGTGGGCTATAGTAAAAAACATTTACTTTATAAACTACAGATTAGCCAAAGCCTAGCCTATAAATTCTTGGCCAGCCTATTTAAAAAAAAAAAAAAGGTTTGATTAAGTAACAATACACTAGATTTGACCTTTACTCATGTAGCTCCTGCACAAAATTTATGTCAATTAGTAGACTAGACTAAGTCCTCAGTTTTCACTTCCTTCATGGCAAATCATACATACGTGTCAGGTAGCAGAGGTGACATGGTTAAGAGCAGATGGATAACATAGTTTTAGACAGGATAAGTTCTACTTTGCTCCTGGCAGCTACCTAGCAAGGTTCCCACAAATCAACTCTTTAGGAGAGTGAAGTGGGTCAAACTTGGAAATACCTTAACAGTCAATAGAATATACTAGACAGAAGGATTTTGATGGAACTCACAACATCTAATTATGGTGAAGGGCTTAAAATGTTCTACAGAGCAACTGGGCATGCTCAGTGACTCTTCAAGTTCACGCTAACTCTATGCATATTTTTTAATGGCTGCACAAAGAGCGTGACATTAAAAATTTAAAATAGGTCCATTACTCTTATCTATCACAGATTCCCTCTGTATAAACTTAACTGATCATGTCTGAATGGAAACCAGATTAGAGGACTGCACTCTGTGACTTGAAGAAGCATGGTTCTAACAACTATCAAAAAAGTCCAATTAATAAAGTCCTGCCCGCAAGAACATTCAACAGATATATAAAGATACAGCTAGAGCCATCAGACATAGTATTCTCCCAAACAATCATCTTTACACACAACTGAGCATAAGCCTGTACAAGGAGCTACGGGCTGAGACATCTACCAGCTTTCCACCTTTGATTAATCCACTGAGCATCTTCGAGTAGCTGCTATGAGAAGGGATTCTTGACAGTCTATAAGGAAATGTGAGTACTTCTTGTGTGTAGCTTCTGAGTATTAATAACAGGCCAAGCTACTCATGGAAAATCTCAAATGTTTACTTAACAAGTGAGGTGTTCTGCCAAAGTCAAGTATTGCAGCAACTAAAAATAAACCAGTGTTTTGAATACTGCTTGTTAACTAAGTCTTAAGTTCTTCATCATTCAACTTCTTATGCTGTTTTACAATTTCCAAGACAACAGTCTCTCCAACTACTGAAAATAATCTTTCATTTGTACTCTTTTCATACCATAACTGCAGAAATTGTAGAAGAAAGGCCAACAAAAACACCCTACCTGGGTTAGTGCTGCTGAACAATGATGCTGGAAGCAGACTGGCACAGCCTGGTGTTTCTGCAATTCCCATGAGACACAGCTTGCTGAAGTGAGTTAAGAAAAACAGATTTCGCCCTAGAATGGAACAAGCTGCCTAACATTTATAGCTGAGAAAAACAAGATGTTCTGACACAACCACAGCTCACGATACTTCCTCTTGAGACTTTTGATGTGTGTTACAGTTTACAACTAAGTCTTGACTTTTCATTTCTTTCATAGGAATGAGCTAGAAAGAACTAAAATTCTTGCTTGTGTATTTTCAGTACCAGAAAGGTAAGAGAAGAGGAATACTATGGCATCTTACTAGTGGTAGGGGGAAAATTAAAAAAGCATGGCCTACATAGATCATTCATAGTGTCATATGCTGATGACACTGCATTAATATAGATCTGTTTTTCATGGAGATAAGTTGGAAAAAGGGGAGCATACATTGGTGAGGCAAGGAAGACTCAATTTAGATTACATTTAAGTATTTTATGAAGACTATACCAGGTATAAACAGAATTTGAAAGCTGCATTTCAAGTTCAGTGGGGTAAATCTGTAACACGACTAGAGGAAAGCTTGAACCCACCAAACCACCCAATAACAAACTCCTCCTCAGCTGTGGGCACATGTGGTGAGCTCCTGCCCTCTGATGGGTCGGTCTGGAATTGCCTGGCTTTTCCCAGGAGCCATTCCATATTTTACTATGTAATTTCTTTTGGCATTTTAATAGCACATCTGTTGTCTGCTATCTCCCATGTCAAAATTCCATTTTCTTTCTCTCTGCACTATCCATTACTGCTTCCTCTACCATCAACTTTTCTCTTCTTCTGAGACAGACCTACAGAACATGCTGACAGCTGCAGAACATGATGCCAATGAATTGCTCCCATTCTCCCCAGTCAATGTGGGAATGGTTTTAAACAGAAACAAACCAACCCACTTTCAAAGAGGTTCACTTCAGAGAGAGGTTGTTGTTTTAACCCTCAGAGAGGTTTTTGCTTTAACCTCTGCTCCTATTCTTTTGCCTCAGCCAATTTCTAAACATGAGGTCATTTTGGATATAGCATTTACATACACTATTAATCAAGTGGGAATTCTCCAGGGCAGAAAACATGGTCTTTCATCTACTATTACACTGGAACAGTTCTCCATATATCTATCATAGAACCATACATCTGTCTCATTAACTCCAACACCTTTCAACTTTTATAACTTCCTCTGTTTTCCAGAAAACTTATTTGCTGGGACAACTACACAAGAGGGATTCCTGGAAGTTAGTTTTTCTGTGCAGTATGATGCAGACTTGAGAAAGCTGAACTGCAATTTTGCTTTTTTTAAAAGGATATAAAACATGAGAATCTGGATGAGTCAATGATGCCCAGCACACAGAATTCACCTTCAGACACAAGAAGACATACTATTTTTGTCATCAGCTACTCAATTAATGAAAGATTATTTCCATGCAAAGATGATACCAAATTAGGCACTGGGCACAATTCCTTAGTCCACTAAATAGCTCAGTAAGAGGCACGAGCATTTTAGCCGCATACTCCTCTTGTAACGACAGAACAGCACTGAGAACTCTGACTAAACACAGATTGAGGCACCAAGCACATCCTATTACTCAAGAGACCATCCTTAAAAGAATCTGAGCATGAAGAGATTATGAAAGCCTGTTTCAAATATGTATCATGTTTAAGGATAAACACATTTGCCCAAAATTTGCATGCAAATCTTGGTAGTTCCTGGTAGTTTTCCCAGCTACAGTCCAAATCTGAAGTAAGCACTATCCTTGGAAGCTTCTACCTAGTCTTGCATCCCCGTTGTAGCATAACATTCCTGAGGACTATCACTGGTACTGAGGACTTTCTGAGACAAGTTTACTGTGGTTCTGTGTTTATCCGAGCTTCACATTTCTAGATTCTTCTATTCTCTTCTCCTAACCCCTTCCCCAACCCTCATGGCATTTCTGCCTGAGCCTCCCAAGGCTCATGGCATTCCGAGAATGCAATAACCAAAGGAAGGAGGAACAGAAAATAGTACTTTGCGGTTTGTGAAGTAGAGGTTGTCATACATCTCCACAGTGAGAGACTCCTTCCCCAAACCGCTGAGATTGATGATACCATATTTACATCCTCCATGCTCTACATCGTTCACAGTGAATATTCGTTCACAAGCAACATCTGCCTGTAAAATAAAAGCTTACCGGTCACACTTACTGGAAACTTACAGGAAAAACAGCTTGAGGGAGCTGCATTAGGTCTAAAATGAAACAACACATTAATTCTGATCCGTTTAACATCACCTGCTTTCCATTCACCTCTAAAATCAGTGGTCAACTCAGTTTTTCATACATGCACAGAAAACACAGGGGTAAGAAAAGGATTTAGTCCTTGGCTAACAATAAATGATCTTGCCAATTTTAACAGCTCTATACACTTACACTGGCTAAGCAAAGCCTGCTATTGGTAGAGGACATGAAACAAAAATTTAAACCTTATCAAAAGTGATCATGGAATTCTCCTGCTGTTGAATCACAAATGTAGCACCAGCAAATAGGCTGGTGCTACATTTTAACTTTTCTGACACTATATTTCCGACTCCCTTCTGGCTTCGGCTACCTACGCAGTTTTCTGTTTACAAGGCCAGGAGATGGTCCTGGAAAGCTTCCTATGTAGCCTATGAAAGATATTTTGCTCCAGATCATTAAATGAATACTGATGTTTACATAGACCCTCTGGACCACAGGCTTTGCCACTCCCAAAATTTTTCTCTTTAATTTTCTTTTTTCTCTTGATCCTCTCCACTTGCCCTCCCAGTCCCACAGTAATGATCCACTCAATTCCTGTTTACTTCCAAAAGAACATATCGATCAGATAAAGAAAAATATAAAAATCACTGTCATATCCAACCTTTTTTATAATTTTCCTTTCTCGGAAAGGAACAGCCTCTCCCTCTGTTTAAAATTACTGAGCACAGATTTTAAGAACTGACACAACAGGAATAACACATATTTGAAAGCAAAATTTGACCTATGTGATCTGATTACAAGAGCCTGAATTTTCACTGAAGATAAGCTCTCTTTATCCTAAAGACTTATCATTTCTCATAACATACCACAATGATTTTAAAATTGTTGGTTCCAGCAACTGAGGAATCCGGACTGTGAATTTCTATCTTCCTCCTCTGCATGCAGTTCACTTTTAGTTCATGGACTAGCCTGTAAAAACAGGTGGGGGGGTGAGGGGGTTGAAGAGATGAGAATTCAGGTAAGCCTGAGTTTAATGCCTAAGAAAAGAATTCTGGACACCGTATAGAACTGCTTCTCAATCACAGAAGAGAAAATGCCTGAATAACTAGCATACTAAAATTTAACTTATATAACCCATGAACATGTGCATCTTCCACATTCACAGAATTTCATCCTGTTATTTTAAAGCCCAGCACATCTTTAGTAGCAGAAACAACACCACAGAAGTCACTAACTTAACTTGCCTTCTGCACTGTTACTGGATCTGAGCTACCTTATCTATTCTAATTGGGGGGAAGGGGAACGGTCACATCAGTTGAAAGGCATCCATCCAAAGAAAAGCTGTGCTGTATTCCTGAAACACAATGTGGCAAACCAGCATATTCATATACATAGGTGTGTGCACATATAAAGTGAATTTTTTTTGGAAGTGAAATTGGGAAACAACTTTCCCATTTGAATTCTCATCATTTTAGTAACCTGATTAGAACAGAATATAACCTTTTGCTAATTTTAAGGAATATATCCTTCCTTCTCCTAATGGAAGAAGAAATGCAAAAAAACCTGACAGAAACAGTTGCACTAACAGCAGATCTTGGCACTGAAAACAGAGGGCAAATCAAATCATTGTACCTGCAATAACTTGTGGAGCTGAGCAAACCCAGCTGCCTTTTCTGTAACAGCACAGATGAGTTCAGTCCAGCCCTTGTTTTCTGGAAGAGAATAACATGGAAGCCTACTCAGTTATTTGCTTGTTTATGATTCGAACATGGCTGTGGGTCTTAGATGTTTGGGATATGTAGGTAACTTTTTCCTTTAGCCTACATAAATTAAAATTTTCAGAACATCTATAAAACACTTTCCAGCACCATCTCCATGCTCTCCTACAGTAAGCAGACAAGAATATATTCCTGTGAGATGTGGGGTGCTTCTATAAATATAAAAGCTGAAGAAAAAAATACCCCAAAACAATAGCCATTGTTTTCACTCTACATAATCAGCAGTACCACCTGGAGGTGTGAAGTCACCTTCTGGCTTCGCTATAACACCTTAAATTCTTATTATACAGCAAAATATTCTATCGCAACAAGATTGCTACTAAGCATGCAGTCTTACTGTTGCACTGAACTGCTTTTCCATTCCATTTCTATTCTCCCCCACAGCAGGGGGGTTGGAACTAGATAATCTTTAGGGTCCCTTCCAACCCAAGCCATTCTATGATTCATAATTTTTTAAAATTTCATGCAAACACTTTCTGAGGAGACCAAAGGATAGAGTACTTTGCAGAATTATAGAGTAAGAAATCTTTTTTATAATGCTCAGACAAAGCAATCATTTGAGAGTCAAAATGTTCTTCACAGTGGAGACTAAAGAGCTGAATAGCTGGTTGGAGCACTTCATTGCCTAAGGAAAAGAACACTGCTCACTTATTCCAAATGACAGCATACTGAAACCTGGCATCCAGTGTTCTGACTCAAGTGTAACTGTCGGACAACTGCGATTTTGAGCACAGTTCCTGTCTTTTTACAGGTTTTTTGTTTGTAATGACTTGATTTCATTCCTGTGTGGAACAGTCAAATAAAAGGCTTCAAGGACTATATATTCTTAGCCAAAAAAGAAATCGAACTGAGTCAGAATTGAAAGGCTTTAGTTTATAAGCTGTCCTGGGCCAGAGTACAATAAAGCCTAATTGCAATCTTTTTCAGAACATACCTTCTTTTGTTTGTCTTCCTCTTCTAAGAGTCTCAGTCTTTTGCATTCCACCACCTTGTACTGAATGCTCTCCTTGGTGAGTGGGTTGTAGTTATTATGTCCAGGCAGTAGGCGAAAATAGCGGTTCTTTTCTGAGTCATAATAAAATCCTGGCAGTTCTTGGGGGGTGGGGGAGAAAAAGTGACAAAATCACATGGATAACTAAGTTTGTTTATGGCTCTTTGATACTGCAAGTCTTCATGTGAATGTCAGTCACAAAACCCAAAGCTCTTGCTCCCAACAGGTCCCAAGTATGATACACAGATTGGGAATAGATGAGCCACTTACAGGAGAAAAAAAGACTATAGCTTTTCAAATGCAGTGCCATTACACAGGTACAAAAGGGATGTCACCACTGACCAAGAGGAAATTCAGACAGATCAGAAGAGCAAAAGAAGAAAGGATTTGCTGCAGAACAAAAATGATCTTTCTTCATAAATCAGTCATGAGGGGACATTCTTAGTTAAAAAACTAGGTAGGACAGTCCCAAACAGCAGCAAAAAAATTGACAATGAGGTATCACACAAACCAAAATAAAGTGATTCGCTTCCCAGAACAAGATACTTTTTCTTCAACACATAGGAGAGATTTAGATATAATCAAGAGTACATTTGGCTCCCTATCCAAGGATAAATTGAGATGAGAAACATTCAATTTTAGTGCTTCATTGTCTGGGTGAATTCAGAGGCAGACAGATAAAATACTTCGACAGATTCATAATGGTACATTGTCTCAAGACAAAGGATTTTATTCAGAAGAGGCAATTGTTACATTTCAAGAGTTTTTATTTAAAACTTTATCTACTACCAGAATTTTCATTTTAAATAACCTCTTTTTGCTGCTGCTTACAATTCAAATCCTTGTCCACATCTTTTAGGTTCAGTGACCAAAACTTATTCAGGTCAGGAAAAATAAAAAGTTAGTCAATGAATCGGTAAAGGTAATAAAAGCACACTACATTTAGTACACAGAATCTAATTACATAGCAATAAATGTCTTGCAGGATACATCTCCTAACACAATCACAACATAAAACATTGATATACAAAAACCTTCTGGTTTTGTCTGTTGTTAAGAATCAGAGGTGTTTCAGGGCTCTCCTGTTGCAGAGAAATATATGTTTCCACAGGCGTAGCTTTTGCTAGCACTATTTAATGAGTCAGGAAACCAGAACATAAATGGGACATCTTCCTCAACAGCACTGATACTTCATACACTGAAGGCATAAAGAGAGATGATTCTCCAAAGTGGTGGATCATTGTGCCTTTCAAAAGACTGAATAACTGGATACAAGTAGTAATTTCTTATATGCTTTCTTATTTTATTTGCTTCCTTAGTAGTTAATTTTCTTCCCAAAGCAGCATTTCTGGAGGGAGAAACAAATTTCTCTTTTTTCAGCTTATATCAGCTTGGCTAAGCACACAAATTTTTAAACACGAGAAGCACTTCTGGGCCTGAAAGTGATTTGGGCCTGTTCTCCAGATCCTCACTCACTATACCTTTTTATATCACCTGATATTACTTTCCTGTAACACCAGACTATTAATGCAGTTGTTACTACTTTTTTCCTTCAATCAGCATATAGAAACTGATTTTTTTACCTGTAAACACCATCTCTTACCTGGTACTACAGAGTTCTGTGTTGAACTGGATGAAGAAGGATCTCCACTGCTGCTGGGACCTGCATTCACTGGGGTCTGTGGTTCCTCCTGTTCCAGACTAAAAAAAATAGCATTGCCTTCAAGACAGACTCACAATTGTCCTACACATTTCCCACAAAGAATCTAGAAAGCAGATTATTATTGACATTAATGGAGTACTGTTTTGCAGTGCTCTGATAAGCACACTCTGCATGTCACCATACATTAAACTATGAAAATCAAACAATGAAAATATTCAGCTTAAAAACCTCTCAAGAACATTAGAGATAAAGGCATCCTAAAAGCCTTAAACTACTTGCTAAAACATTAGAGGGGGCTGCTGATTCTGCAAGCACCTTTAACGCTTTCTGGCAAAAGATTAACTGGGCAATTCTACATTAAATGAACAGCCCACTCCTGAAAGCCTGCAAGTCTTCTCAGCATAAACTGAGAGACAGCATGGGTAAAACACTGACGTCACATCAAAAATATTTTGCCATTCTCTTCATAACAAGAATTTCACTGATGAGGTTCAGAAACATTCAAAATAAACAGAATTTTAATGAAAACTCCAAGAATGAAAAGCCTCTGCCTTTCTAATAAACATTGCAGTAGATGAGGTAACTGCAGCTTTCCTCTTTTTGAAGTAATATAAATAAGCACATTCAGTATTGATGAGCAAAATTCCACTGGGATATTTTCTGAATCACCTGTACAATTCTCACTTTTTAGGACAGGTCTTATTACATATAATCTTAAATACAGTAGGTGAAGGTGTTTTGCAAGAGTTTTAACTTATTGAAAACAAAACAATAAAGAAATTCTAGTTCTAATACCAGCTCTACTGCTGTTTGATTATACAGCTTTGAAAATAAAGAACACAACAGATATACAAGGGCAAAAACACCTTAGATCAAACCCAAGCACTTAACTTTAAAACTCTTTAAGAAAATCCTTTTAATTCTATACTCACTGAACGAGGGCCCGTTTGTGTTTCTAACCTTTCTTATACAAGTGAAACTAATGTGGCAACTCATATATGTGTGTCTCTTTCTCTAAAAGTATGTATAATAAAAAAAACTTAGCGCATTAAAGCAAAGGATTGACATCTTTTCATCCTGCAAGAGGCACTAATGAAAGAGTATGAGAATGAAAAAGAACCATAAAACCAGCTCCAACACAGGCAAGTATAAGTTCTAAAGTATAAAACGCACTTTTCTGAAAGAATCAGTTTTCAAGGCTGGTGAAACTTTGCTTAATTTTCCTGATCTCCTAGATATGGTACTATTACCACATTACTTAACGTGCTTTCAAACATTCAGGAAGATTCTTTAATGACAGTTTTTACACCAGTAGACACTAAGGCACAAAATAAAAGGGCAGTTAGAATGAAGCGCTGACATTTTTCTTCCCTGAACTATCTTTGCATATTGGTGAAGAGTTTAAGGACGATCATGCACACCTGAAAGGACTAGCTCACGCAACCACATCTCAGCTTAAATTCAATGTACAGTTGTAAATATATAGCAAACTTCCAGAAATCAGTGCAATTCCACTCTCACTAGGGATGGCAGACATAGCTCTCAGATAT
Organism: Manacus vitellinus; assembly: GCF_001715985.3. Classification (NCBI taxonomy): domain Eukaryota; kingdom Metazoa; phylum Chordata; class Aves; order Passeriformes; family Pipridae; genus Manacus; species Manacus vitellinus. The sequence goes on from NW_021940750.1 coordinate 6,812,612, forward strand.
ACCCTCACAGTCCTAGAAAGTCACCATTCTGCAGATTTAATTAGGCATGACACGCCACGGCCGAACCCCTGCCAGCCCACGGTGCGGGTACTCGCCTTCCGGCGCGGCTGCCGTGACCGGATCTCCTGTGCCGGCGGGGGCCGCGCTTGGGACCGCTCCATCCACGCTTTTCCTTGCCTCGCCCGTAGTGCCTCCTCATTTCTGCTTATAAAGCACATATACACACATGCTGCACCTCTGCTTGCCTGGAACGCTCCAACACACAAGGCAGGTCTCCTAAGGCGACCTCTTTTCAACCACTTATATCCTGGAACGACCAGGCCCGCCGACCGCCCGCACCACGGGCGCTCCCCTGCGCCTGTCGGCTTCCCCGCTGATCCGGGACCAGCTCCGCGGCTCTCCTCGCGTCGCTGAGGCCAAACACCCCGGAGGCAGAAGGACAGTGACGGCAGCGGCGGCCCCGTGTCCCCACC
>NW_021940750.1:6813354-6833828 GCF_001715985.3 Manacus vitellinus
GAGTTTTTGGGCAAAAAAGGGTCGCTTAGCACGGTAGGGAAGCAATGCAGGGCAGGGAAGAGGAAGCCTGGGGGTGGCTGGTGGTGGCGTGCTTTGAGTGGTGCGAGCACCGAAAGGGTACCGCTGCTTCTTTCTCGCTGGGTGCCTACAAGCCGTCCTTTGGCTCTGGGCAGCTGTCAAGAATTTAGAAAAAGAGAGGTACTCTCTCTAAAGTGACTTTCCTGGCTGAGGCCTCTTGATAATTAATTTCCTTTTTTTTTTTTTTTTCTTTTTTAGCCTTCTACTGCTGGGCAGCAAACAGCTGGATGGGTGGTATTGAGGCACGAGTGCTGGGGCAGCTTTGGGGGGTGTGCAGCGACTGGACAAGGTGGGAGGGAAAAATGGGGGCTGCAGCAATCAGAATCAACTCCTCAGTTGCTCAGAGCAACAAAGAGTGTAATGGTAACCACCCTCTCAGTCAGCCTAGTAAACCCCTTTTCTTCTTAGTCACTGATTAAAGGTGCCCTTAAGCTGTTTTTGTACAGTGGCCTTCCTCCTCCCCTTTCTGTTTATGCAGCAGGTTGGAGGTGAAAAAATTAAAACCAGTATGGTAAAAATGTTTGTTCATTTAATGGATGATTAAGGGTAAAACAAAATGTGCGCTATAGTTAACAAAAAAATTGTGGAGAAACGAGTTTAGCCTTTTTGCTTCCAAAAAGATAGGGGTTTTTTTTGGTCACTTTAATAACTTAAATAAGAAAATGCCAGTACTGGAAAAAAGGCAATAGATTTTTGTTCCTTTGGATGTTTAGACTTTGCACTAGTTTGCTGTTGTCACTTGGCAGGAGAGTAGTTTTTGGGAGATAGTATTTTCTGTTTCTCACTCTCATGGTCTATGTTTACAGTTCAAAATGCTTAGAGTTAAAATAGCCCAGGAAAGGAATAATTTAAAGATATCAACAACTGCACAAATCACCTAGTTTGTGAACTCTATTTCTTTGTCTTTACAAGGCAGACCACCAGCATGGTCTAATTCTAAGGCATGTTTTGTTGATTAGGTCTGTTTCTCATAGTGGTTTAGTGATACTGATCTTTAGCTTCTGCAAGATAATTTTGAATTTTAATACAGTAACAGGGGAAGAGTAAAAGCACCTATAGAAAGCTGCATCACAGTTTTTGTGAACTGTTAAGTTGTTAATACTGTCACTGGTGAAGGCTGGATTGAAAATGATGATTGATATAGTATTGGTACTTGATGATTTGTATGTAAATTTCCTACTGAGACACCCGTAGACAGGGTTCCAGGGGATGTTTTTTTCCTGGTGTTTGCTGGCTTGTGGATAATAATCCAGAATGTCTAATACTTTGCAGTAATCTTATTCTCTGCTTTGTTCGTTGGCTTTGTTTCATCTTTTTAATTTCTGATGCCAGTGAGCAACATTCCAGGTTCTGTGACCAATATGCTGCTTCTAAGCTGTGTGATTCATGCCACTGAAATAGTTATCATCAGGGAAGAAGTGTATTAAATAATTTGTTTTATCACTTCTATTGCAGATATTTACTATGAAAAGTCATAAAGAATAGACTGGAAGATATTTCAGAGATAACTGGTTTCCCATGTATGTGTTTAATAAAATGTACAAATAAAATACACACATTTACGCCTACATTGTTCTTTAACAATTGTTTGTCTAACCTCTTCTTAAAGCCTTTTTGTTTGGTTTATTCTGATTGTTTTATCTCTCACTGAAAGGTTTCCTGATGTGTTACCTGAATACCTTATTGCTGCAATTTAAAACCAGTACTGCTATTCCTTCTACCTTCTGTGGATATAGAAAACAATTTGTTACCTTGCTCTCTGCAACTGTATTCCATATTTGAAAATGTGAAAATGCTGTCTCCTTTTGAATCTTGTCCTCTAGATTAAAGAGTGGCTAAAGAATGCTTATTCACTAGGATATTATAGATGACAACTTTTAGCTTCGATTCTTCCTTCCTTTTTGGACCCTTTCCATGGAGAACACATCTTTTCTTGAAGTGTGTTCCCCAAAACTGGATATACCGCTACTCAGCTGAAGCCTTCCTAATGCTGAGTGTGTTTTGCAGGCTGTGCTCATGTTGGAGTTGTAGGATGTCCTACTGCTGCACAGCAATGCTAACTTTCATGAAGCTTATGCCCAAAAGGGATGGGTGACTTTCAGTTTGAGAACTGCTATATAATCAGTTGTTTTCAGTCTGGGTTTGTGGAATTGGCTATGCTTGGGCTGGTAGCAGGGGAATGCTGCTCATCTCAAGGTGGTTCGCGAACAGGTCCAGGCCACCTGCCCTGTGGAATGCACTCTGCCATCGTCTCCTCTGTTTACCTTAGCTGTTTTTCTGCTTCTGTGATTTGAGGGACTGGTTTTATACCTCTGTAGTCCATTAAATGCATATGTTCAGACTATATTTATTTAGGTGATTAGTTAAGTTTAAAATACAATTGTGAATTGCTTTAAAACATTCTGTAAAGACCAAACTTTGTCAATAACATTAGACTTTGCGATTTGAACGTAGGTTTAGGATTACCGCAGTTTAGTAAGTTGCCTTTCAGCTAAACTGCAGTACCTGAGCCTGTGTTCATTCTTAGCAGTTGCATCTCAAAATTAAAATCAATTTGTCTTAACTCTTCTTTTGCTGAGGCTTAAGCTACGTATTTTGTCTCATGCTTGCTGGGGATTAAACCTGCATTCTGCCAGTTAAAGCTTGGCTTACATAAGGCAACTCATTAACCTTTGGTAAATGGGAAGTGTACCCAGGCCCATGAATTACCCTGGGCTTATGAACGGTAATCAAAAGCAGGATTTTGACTAACAGTAGAATTTATCTTTGTTCTAATGCCACTGAAATCAAAGCAATTTAAGAGCCTGTGTGACTTTGTATGGTTACTCTGCATTACTCTGCAGTAATAGTATCAAAACTCTTTGGTGCTTATGAATGTGAAAGTTGCTGTTTGCCATTTTATCTCAGTTCTTAGAATATTCTGCTGTCCCACAGGCTCTGCTGTTGATGCTGAAAATCACTTTTGGGCTCTCCTGCATTAGGTCATAGAATCATTTAGGTTGGAAAAGACCTTTAAGATGATGGAGTCCAACCATTAACCAAACACTGCTAAGTCTAACGATATCCCTAAGTGCCACGTCTACGAGTCTTAAATACCTCGAGAAAAGGTGATTCCACCGTTTCCCTGGGCAGTCAGAACCAATGCTTGACAACTCTTTCAGTGGATGTTGGGAAATTTTTTTTCAATCTAAATGAAGGAACGAACTGCTGTAGAATTTAAGGATTTAGGGTGATGAATTATCACAGTTTGTATAATGATCAATAACTTGCTGTGTTTGTTCTGTATCTGTGTGTATTTCACTCTTCTGCTTTTTTACTTTGTTTATTTTAAATCTCTAGCTCCCAGAGTAGTCCTGATGGTCTTGGAGACGCAGCTTCCTTCAGGATCTGCTGTGCCGAGTAAGGACCGGAGTGGATCGGATTCACCCCAGGAGAGGGCAGCAGTGTGCTTGCACAAAATCGCCCTGTCTTGCCTCTGTGGGGTCTTTCTTTTGTACCAAGAATCGAATTCCTATTAAATCAATTTTAAAAGCAGTACACCAATGAATCCCTTTGCAACATTACTTAAAAATGTATTTATTTGTATTTAAAGCGCTAGGGTCCAGGGACACTGATGTTGTGTATTTTAGCCAGGCTTCCCTCCAAGGAAGAAGGTGAAGCTTCTTTCTACTGGTATCAGTTTTCCTACCCTGCAGATCAGAGCTCATAAAAAAAACCCCATGAAAACTTGGCAAATTAAACCAAACTTTCACAGTTTATATAATAGCATTAGCTAAGAGTTCGTTTTGTTGTGGTGATTGATTGTAGGAGGGGTTTTTTTGTGTTTTGTTGACTTTTTTAATGTTTGGGGTTTTTTTAATCCAGTACTTTTGGCTGTTAATATGTCAAGGAGTACTTGTATGCTAATTAGTGACTCCTAGAAATTTTGTGCTAGGTTCTGTATATATCAGCTCTTAGTATTTTATGTATGTGTGCTCTGACACTACAGCTGCAGTCTTTTCCAATCAGGCATCCTTAGGAGTGAGACATATGTTGGTCAAACCTTGCTTTCTTCTCAGTGTTTTTTTAGGAGAAGAGCTCAGATGTAATTTACTGAATATTCTGATGAGTAATGAATTAATCTTTTTTCTGATGCCCCCCCAGGACACGGTTGGCCCTCCTGGCTGCCAGGGCACTGCTGACTTATATTCAACTTGCCATCAACCAGGGCCTCCAGGTCCCTTTCCATGGCACTGCTCTCCAGTGCCTCATTACCCAGTCCATATGTACACCCAGGGTTGCCCCAGCGCAGATGCAGAATCCAGCACGTGTCTTTGTTAAACTTCATATAGTTAGTGATTGCTCAGCCCTCTGATTTGTCCTGGGCTCTCTGGAGGACCTCTCTGCCTTTGCGAGAGCCAACAGTTTCTCCCAGTTTAGTATCATCAGCAAACTTACTCAGTATGCCTTCAAGTCTTGCATCCAAATGGTTTAGGAAGATGTTGACAAGAATTAGCCCTAAAATGGAGCCCTGTGGAATCCCACTAGTGACCTGGTCACCAGCTTTATGTAACTATTCACTGTAACCCTTTGTGCCTGACCCATGAGCCAATTGCTCACCCACCACACGATGTGTTTATCTAGCTGTGGGCTGGACAGTTTGTCCAGAAGGATTCTGTCAGAGACAGCAATGAAAGCTTTACTGAAATCCAAAAAGATTATATCAACTCACTTCCCTTGATCAACTATGTTGGCTGCCTTGTCATAAAAGGAAATTAAGTTTGACAAACAGGACTTTCCTCTCATGAAGCCCTACTGGCTGTGACCGATGACTGTGTTGTCCTTCAGGTGTTTTTCAATACCTCCAAGAATAATCTTCTCCATAATTTTACCAGTCATTGAAGTGAGACTGACAAGCCTGTAGTTTCCAGAGTCATCCTTTTTGCCCTTTTTGAGAATTGGGACAATGTTAGCCATCTTCCAGTCAAGTGGGACCCCTCCAAATTCCCAAGACCATTCAAAACTCACTGAGAGATGCCTCATGATGACATCAGTCAGCTCTTTTGAGTATTCTTGGATGAATCCCATCAGGCCCCATAGATTTGTAGTGAGCAGTAGATCCCACACAAGTTCAAGGAGCATTTGGACAACACTCTCAGGCACACGGTGTGATTCTTGGGGTGGTCTTGTGCAGGGCTGGGAGTTGGACTATGATGATCCTTGTGGGTCCCTTCCAACTCAGGGTATTCGGTGATTCTATGAAAACTCTCTCCCTAGAAAGATAGGCTGAAATCCAGATGCTGGTGCTAGATATTGTGCAGGTAACTGTGTATATCTTAAGTGAGCTCCTGTTGACCCTGATTCTGAAGGGATGTTAAAGGTCCTTTAGTTTTTGCTGTAAAAGGCATAGTTTACTTTGCCATTTTGGTTCAGGCTTGTTACTCCTGTGATGTAGCAGAGGCTTCTGCACACCTGCTAGGTTTTCTAAGTCTCTGTTCCAGAAATGGCTGCGCTTTCATACTACATTTGTCTTTGAAAATAGCAAGCTGTCTTTTGAAAGGCAAAGTTCTAGATACATGGGTAGTCCTTTTGAACATTTTTGATGTTTTAGTTGAGTATCTTAAATATGTTTTATGTGCAGCATGAACAGTTACTTAACACTCTGAAATTTCTTTTGTTGTTTTTTGACTTCTGTTATTATTACTTGTAGGCCCAATCTAAGAACTATTAAATAGTATAGAAGTATTCACCTGTCCTGCTGATGGTATAGGCATATGTAAGTTGTGTGTGTATACACACAGATGAGCATATCTCAGTCTACAAAACCAGACCTTCTTGAGGAGATATTTCAGTGTATAGGTGTAGAGAATGCTGATTTGAAAGTGATACCAACAACAGAGATATCTATGCTCTGACATATTTCCTGTGGTGCTGTAGGTCTGACATGTCAGTTCAAAACAAAAACTGGCCCCTCTGACAATTTTATTGCTTTTATGCTTTTTTTTTTTTTGTAAAAGATCGTGTCAGGTGGTAAAATGATCTGTCAAACTGATAGGGATGCTAAAGAGGCTTTACACTGCAAGAACACAGAACTGAACCTTATATTCTTTGCAGAGCTATTGTAGAGTAGAATATCCTGATGAAGAAACCTATGTTGAATAATGCTGTCCTACCTCTTTCTAGGGGGAAAACTTCAGATCTGCATTGGAAGGTCAAGTTCCTGGCATAAATAATGCTGTCTTTAGAACAGTGGCAGCTGGCAGCTTTTTCCTCTAGACTCATTTGTGCAGCTTATGGGCCTCTAGTACACAAAGTGCTTACAGTTACAAGATTGATTTCTAGCCTTGTATTTAAAATTTGCCAATGAAAAGAACTAGTCAGCATGTCCAAGGAAGTATTTTCTTCTGTGGTCAAAATCTTGTGTGTTGCTTTATACTGTCCCTTGTCTGCTTTGGTTATAAGGTTGTACTTTTATACAGAGAGAGGTGAACTGCTTTGCTTTTACACATCAGTAGCAGATGTCAGGGCTCTGACAGTTGATTTCCCACGGGAAGAAAAATTTGTGACACAGACCATAGGAATCATCTTTTTTTAGTAGACTTCTATATTAAATACATATGGCTTTGAACAGATGAAGAGACCGATGATATTGCAGGGAAAAAACCCTTCTTGGGAGATGTCAATCTGGAAGTCAGTGTTTTGCTTTCAGAAAACAACACTTTATCTTTTGACCATCCTTCTTGCCCTTCTTTGTGCCTTTTCTAGCTCTAACAACTGTACAAACTATTGAGGAATTCGGCACACTATAGATTCTTTGGTTGTGGCACAGTGCCCAGAGTGTGCCTTCTCTGACTTGTGGTTCAGTAATGAGCTGTTCTCAAATAATTCCTGGTTATATCCCAAGATCTTGTTCTTGACTGAAAATGAGTAGTTCAGAGGCTGAAGATGTACATGCAATGGTAGGACTTTTTAATTGTCCCTTTGTCACACATTTTACCTGTGTGACATGTCTTATGAGTCAGTTTCTCTTCTCTCCCTGCCCCTTCCCCTCATCTTCTGAAAACCTCCAAAATAAAAAATGGGAAAGATGACTCCTGCTGAGTTCAGTTTTGTGGGAATAATAAAGTTCAGTTCCCAAGCTTCTCTGCAGGTTAATTGAAAATAGTCACTGAAACTCTCTGACACCTTACAATGCCCTTTCAGTAGGTAGACTAAGCAGAGCTTACTTTAGGGGAGAGCTTGGAAAAAATCCATTACTTCCAGGTTCCCAATTTTAGTGCTGATGAAATAACTAGGACTACACTAGAAATGTAATGTGACTGATAGTAAATGGTTACAGGCTTTCTGAATTAGTGCAAAATGGTTTGATGGAAAGAAAAAGTTTCACTGGAAAGAGGTTACTAAGTGGCCCTGATTTCTTTCTGACTGTTGCTGGTAGTGGCAAGCAGTGCTGCAGGGACTGGAAAAGATGTTATTAAAATTTTTGTATGCAGCCCATACACAAAGAACATGGCTGTCCCTGAAGAGGATAAGAGCTTGGTAGTTGCAGTTAAAAATAATTTATTCAGGATCAGTTAATGCTGCAGAATCTGGTGGTGTCTTGTGCCACTGGCCTGTAGTGAGCTGCAGTATGCAAGGTGTGGTGTAGAAGAGATGCATAGCTTTCTGATTGCTTTGTAAATGTGTGCCATGAAGAGATTGTATTGGTAGATTGTAGTGGTGTTACAGTAGATATAATCTAAAGATATAAGCAATGTGATAAAGATACTGTTTTTATCTATACTGTACTAGTCTTAACATGTTAGATGTATCCTACCCATTAGGAGGAATGGACTCATAAAAGTTCCAATTTAAAGTCACCTCTGTAGTATTTCTTAAAACATTAATAGGCTACGCTGGCTTGTGAAACCAGCTGTTTCCACTTCCATTTTCTATGTTCAGAGAAGTGACCAGCATTTATGTTGTGTTTGCATGACAACTTTGTAATGACAGCACCAGTGGAAGGGTAACTTAGCATCAACCTCTGGCTGCATATGTAGTGCTGCTATACCTCCAGTATATGGAACAGTGTCTGAGACAGTAAGTCCTGTCTGATGGCCCAGCGACTCCTTTCTCGTGTTCAGTTATGTGCAGCTTTGTTCATCCCTGAAGGTTACAGTAAGCATGACACTTGGCCAGTGTGGTTCATGTGGTAACTTGGCCCAGCTTGCTCAGCTGGCCAACCAACCAAACTGCACACAGCCCCAGTTTTGGTGTGTGTCACCGTGTAGGCAGCAAGGAGGCAAGACTGGCCATAGAGTAGGAGGACACACCCTGACAGATCTGATGCAAAGCCTATTTAATTCTCTAGAAGTATTTTTATGGAATGTGGATTAGGTGCTAAGTCCTGGAATGGTGTCTAAAGGTTTCTTATCTAAGGACACCAAATCTCCTGAGACACAAAATGCACTTCTTAATTTTGCTGAGCCCAAGCAAACCTATTGACTTAAAGTATCAAAATAATATGCATGTTACAATTTTTGGTAATTTATAAGTATTCTCGGTCAGACTTGTTATGTGACTACCTAAATTAATCTGAGGGATGAATCAGGCACTGTCTTATTTTTGGGTGTAGTAACGTGAATATGTCCTTTAATATTCTAATATTAATGACAAATTATAGGTCTTCATTTATTTGGCTTTTTCACTGCCCTTCGGTTCAACCTGTTGCACCACCTGCTTTCCTGTAGGACACTCATTGCATGCACATCCCTTTTCACAAACACATGGATAGCAGTCTGGATTGGTTACTGTTGTTGGCTTTTTGTCAGGCTGGATGTCAGGTAGGATGTCATCCTCCTCTGCCACTAGCTGGCTGAGGTGTGAAGGGTTGGGAGGGTTGAGTAGAAAAGCAGGAATTTGCTCTGTATTAGTGTGAAGTGTCCTGCCCAGCTTCCACAATGCTTGAGAATAGTACCAGGTGAGTTAATACCAAAGCCAGTGACAAACTGTTTCACCATGGTATCCTTTTCATAGGACTATCCTTCAAGATGTGTCAACTTCAGTGGAAGCTAGGCTAAGTGGAAGGGCCTGAAATGTTTAGGCTGCTAAATTTTTTCCCCTGAAGACAATTGGTTGGGCTGAATGTTGTATTTACCCTTTGTTCTTGGAGGAAGAGTTTGGAGGGCTTTTTTGTAGTCTGACGATCAAAAAAACCCAACAACCCCACATTAATTGTTGATGTGTTAATTTTTCTGATTTAAGGAATGAATGTTTCCATAAAAAGCTTGAAACTACTCTGATAACTGGAAACAGTGCCATAATGTATGGACTCTTAAAATGAGAAATACCTACCTGATCTTGAAATCATAAGTTTGCATTTTTAAAGGGTTTTTATTGGATGATATTATTGGATTTGGCTTTTTTAGAGCATTATAAACTGAGTGACACTCATATTTATGAAAAATCAGTTTAAATACTATAATAGGCTTTTTTGTGATTTAAGACTTAAATAAATGTCTTGTATGCTTCTTTGGCTCTATAGGCTGTAACTAAAGTCTCATGTTATTTGAGACATACATAGTAAATCCATGGTGAGCCATACTACAGGTTGTTAATCTTTCTTTAAAGATCACTGTATGGCGAAAAATTATTGAACTTTATAGAGATGTCTTGTATGTTTTTCATCCTTCTCTTACCTGATTTTTCCTGACTAAAAATTTTGGCCTGAAGACACTTCTTTCTGTGTAGGTGTTCCTCTGATACTTTTGTTTTGTTCTTCACCAGAAACATCATTGTCATCATCCATACAAAACCAGAGTTGGTTGCTGTATGAATAATTTTAGTGTTACAAACAGAACTATGATTTCAAGTGAACAGAGCAAAAGCAGATAAAACACTTCAAAAATGGCTTTCAAGGAGTATCTCAGTACTAGTAAAACAAAGTGAAAATAAAAACGAATAATGCTGTGTATATAGCACTGATTATTTTTTTAAAAACTTGTTTTCAAGTGTAGTTTTGAGATGGTCCCAAGGCTTCCAGCCTGACTTCAAAGGCTAAATGATACTCTCTAGATGTCTGTTCATACTTGCATGTGCATTCCCAGATGCTGGAGAGGGACTGTGTGTGTGTATGGTCCAAATATAAGTCTTGAGGTGTAATGTCTTTGTCCTGAATGCTATGTATTTGGCGTTCTGGGGAAAAGCAGAATGGTACACAATAGTCCCTCACAGGTATATATAGATATGATACCATATACACAACGTATTAAAAAATAAAAGTAATAGTATGGTTGCAAAGTCTAGCTGCCCAACCCCCTCCCCCCCCCCAAAAAAAAATAAAATTAGGAGATGCCAGAACAAAGGTTTCTTTAAGAGCTTTAATTCTTCTCCTTTGTGTGGACTGCATTATAATTCGTCCCTGCAACTGATAACTGTATCCTCTCTCCCACTGCCCTGCCACCCTTATACATTAGTAGAGAGCAGAAGTGCACTCTGGTGCCTGCCCTGCTACCTGCTGCAGCTGTGACTTCTGAATGAGGAACAAATACTGCAGAAATACAGGTGGAATCCATGGGAATTTGGTTGCTGCATCCCAGCAGCTTTCTGATGGTACTTTTTCACGGCTCAGGCGGATGAGGGCGTGTTTTCCACTGAAAATTTGTAAAGCCATATGCCTAGCGCAAAACTCACCGAACCGTCTGAGTTTCAAAGCCGTGAAGATACAGAGTCGCCAGACGTTATTATTATTGCCAAATTTAAGGCGCCTCGTTCGCTCCCGCTGCCGGCAACACTCGAACCTTCCGAACGCCGAAACTTTAAACGCGACGCGTGTCGGTGCCGCGCGGGGGCGCGCCAGGGCCGCCCCACCGCCCGCCCGCCCAGGTGCGCCGGGGCGGGGAGCGCGGGGCAGGAGGGAGGGGAGGAAGGGCTGAGAGGCGGGAATGCGCCGTGCGGGGTTGTCTGTGACCTCAAACGCCTCACGCCCAGAGGTAGTCACCGTATACACATCGAGCCTTAATTCGGACACGCCCGCGGTATTGTATTGTGTTATTCGGGGAGTTAGCAGGTATATCGAGCAATGGCTGTGTAGCAGGACAGAACTGCGTGCACGTTGCTCTTAGCAGGTTTCTTTCGGACTGTCTTTTTGCTTTTATTGAGCCCACGCTTTCATAAAGAAATACTGTGTCTGGGCCAAATTCTGCACTTATGGATATAAAGGAATACTGACTCTTTTTGGGTCAGAACTTTCGACTCTTAATACCAACATTAGATAGTACCCGTTTCTCCTCTGGGTTGACTTTGAGAACAGTATATGAAAATTTGCACAGAAGATCTGAACAGTAGCATGCATATGTTTTAAACCCTCTATATAAGCAGAGATGATATTCTGCTAGAGTGTACACCACTATAATGCAGAATAAATCTTACTGGCAGAATAAACTGGATTTGATTGTGACAATGTTGGACAACCCTTCCTCCTGTTGAAGGCGACTTTGGCAGAACCACGCCTTTAGGTTAGAATTGCTTATTATAAATGGGAACAGAACCTTACTGGCAGGGATTTTTCTGTTTGTTTTTAACATCTGTAGCCCAAAAGTCCAGCCTTAAGGAGACCAAAGCTAGGCCCCTGAATCCAATAACTTCCAGAGTTACCTAATAGGAAACACTAGACACAGGGTCCCATGTGGAATTTAGGCTATGTGAATTGAGGCTTATACAACTATATTACAGCATTCTAAAATACTCCAGTCTGCCTTTCCAAGGTGTCCTATTGTTTGGGCTCTTAGACTTAGTGACTCTGCATTAGTCATATAATCCTACTCTGATTCTAGATAATTTCTTTATAAAATCCAGGTTTCTGCAACTATTGCTTCCTAAATTATTTTCCAGTCCTAGCTGATACCTGTGTGGCCTCTCCTCTGAGGCTTGTTTCCACAAGGTATTTAATAGTATTGCTCACCTTTAGCAAATGAATGGTATCAATGATTATGCATAGACAAATATCTTAGTGTTTTGCTGAACTAGGGTCTACTTTTCTTAATCTGATTTTTTGAAACAGCACAGGGCTTCCGTAAGCCTTTAAGCAGAGGTATTAGAATATTTCTGTAAGAATATGGTCTGGAAACAAAGCTGTTTTGGTGGGTTAGAGCATTAATTTTTGTGTGCGTGAAATTAAATATGCAGTAACTGCAAAATGAATGCCTATGGTCCCAGCATTCTTGATGGCTATGGTAACAAGTAGGCTAAACTTGGATGTCCTCAGCACTCCAGTTTGGAATAGCGCCTGGCTTTGGAATATAACATGCTTGCATTTGTATCTGGAATACAACTGGGATTCTCATGTTCAATAATCAGAAGGAGGGAGTGTGAGTGAGGGAAACAGCTGCATGTCTCTGGCAGTAGGCTTTGCATACTTACCCTTGTTGTGTAACCTCCATGCTCCAGAAGTTTGAATCCATTTCAGGAGGTGGGCATGCATTTAGCTGGGAAAAGTGTTAGCTAGTGAATTATTCCAAGTATATAAATAGAGTAAGATCAGACATTGCTTGACTGATATCAGAGTGATCTTAAGCAACAAGCTCCTCTCTCCCACAGCAAGTGCAAGTACAACTCAGAGTGTTGTGGTGCTATTCTTCCCCTTCTCCTGAAGTGGATATGGCCAATGCCTATGTCTAGAAGAACAAAAAAAGTGGATGGTCATGATTGCTAGGAGAAATTATTACTGTGTGGAGAGATAAAGGGTTTTAATAAAAAGAACTTGGAGATGAACTAGCCAGTGGCTTGTCAGGAGTAAAAAGCTGTTGCAGAGCTGAAGAGGAGTGGAAAAGAATGCAGGTTGGTTATGCTTGCTGTACCATTTCTGGAGCATAGTAACCTGAGTAATCAATCATAAGGCTTTATTTTGTGGCCATTGGCTGCATAGGTTTCTTGAAAGCCAGATTCCTGCTTGCTTGCATTTTGTAGTGTGATGCTGATGCTTGCAGGAGCCAAGCAGGAAGAATCTCTCCTAAGAAAATAATTTGGTAAGCTATTCTACTTTATGCAAGATGGAGCACTGCAGGACCAAGTGCAATATTGTTCTTTGTAGATGTTTTTATTCTATCAAAGTTTCTCTAATGGTTTTAATTCATATTTCATAAGGACTTTAGCTACAGACACCAGATGAGAGGAAGCATTCTGCTGTGTCTGAGATTGGCAAACCTTTTGGGTTTTGCAAGTGAGTGCAGAATTCAACATATCTGAAGTAGGTGATTGATCTTACACATAGCTTTACAACGCTTTGCTCAGTTGAAAAACTGTAGTGCTTGATCATTCCTGGGCATGACAGGTGCCAAAACATTCTAAATCCTATGAGGTTTCATTGGGTATGGTTGGTGGGATTTTTTGTCTGATGTTGAAGATGCTTGTGCCTTCTTTTTTCAAATGTACAGGCTGGCATGCTCCTAGCTGGCTGTTGACTTTTTAAACAAACAAAAAATGCCCCATTAGAAGTAGGAGTTGGAAGGTAGAAAACTTGGATTTTTTGCATGTGGCACAGTTGACATGATGGAGAGTGTAAGATTTATGTGATGGTGTTGTGTTTAGACTTGTATTCTGCTCTCAGCTCTTGAGTAGCAATCTCTTCTGTCCCATCAGCCCGACATCTGAAGATGTGTCACATATATATGTATGAATGCTACTTGTAGCTAATGTGGAGGATAGAGTGTGTGGTTCATGATTATACTGGTTAGGGAGCTTGAGCCTCTGTAGCCTACTTGAGCTCCCTGGTAACAGTTGTTAACTGTGGGTTTCGAAATGAGGCCTGTGTAAGTCTACTCTTGTGGATACTGGGATAAACAGTAGCTAAAGGCAGTAGGCCCATATTAGTAATACACATGAAAGATGAGAAACTGTCCCTATGTCTATATATGCCTGGTAAATCCTGCACTAGGCATGAGGCACTATCCACAGGATAGTCTTAGAAATAGCCTAATAAGCATCATCAGAGGGAGTAAAATTATGGGCCTTGCATCAAGCAGTATCCCATGAGCCTTTTTTCTTTGCTTGGAATTTCATAATAAACTTTGGCAAGTTCTTCTTAGGTGCTTTCTGCTGAGGCAGCACAGAGTAGAAGTGTCAGCAAAGGCCTGTCAACTCAAGCAAAAGCCTAAACGAGTGGAAGACTTGACACAAGGGCTTAGATGTGTGAGAAGAGTTGCTGGAGTTAAGAGTTGTGTGGCAGAGCTTCCTGCTGGAGAGGTGGCTACTGCCTTCGAAGGTGGTGTCCTGGCAGCAAAGCTGCTCCACCCTTGCTTAAAAATAAACAAACAGGAAAACAAACAAAAAAGCCCAACTAGTAAAGCTCTGCCCATGGCAACACTAGTTTTATGTAAGGGATTTTACCAATGTGGCTACCTCTGTTAAAAAGTATCAGCAAAATTATTCTGAAGGGGAGAATTCTGGTCTGAGATCCTGTCTGGATTTGGGAAAGTTGTATCAGATTAGTTCCATAGGCTCAAGTTGGGGAGATTTGTGGGCAGGTAAATCAGGGCTGGCTCCACTGTGACATTGGCTGCAATAACTTTCTCTAATAGGTTCCCAGGATCAATTTTATGTTATATCAGTACTGCATTTGTTCACTGAAATTTGCAGTCATCAACTTTTAAAGTTAGGCTTGACCTAAACCAGTATTTTAGGCAGGTCAGTCTGTACCTTTCTGTTGTTTTTCTTCTCTACCAACGAAAAGTTGAATGGGAAATAGAAAAACAATTTTGTGACACTTTTAAAGCTGTTTCTATTTAGCAGGATTTAAACCATAGCTAAACAAGAGTTGTCTTACTTCCTCCTTACTTGCATTTTCCTCTGGTGTTTGGTCAATCAATGCAATAAAATGAGCTAGTGCCTTCTTATCTCCTCACTGATTCCAAACTGCTGTTTATGTGAGTGTTTTTCTTTCCACTGCAACCACCCCATCAGATTTTTTCTTTGAATTTTTACAAAGTGGAAGATATTTTAAGTTACAGATTGGCACAAAACATAAGGAAAGAAAAAAAATTAAAGGATGCAATACTGTAAATCTTTCATATTTATATTGAAGAGAGGGTGAAACTCTTGAAGGTGTTATTAAAATTACAAAAAAAACCCCTTGAAATTAAAAACATTTCACAAATAATATTAAACTTAAAAAAAAACATTAGCAGGTGAGACATTTTCATGCTAAATCTAATTTTCAGTATTGTTAAAAGGCATAGTTTTGTTTTAAGCTATATAACGCCTGTATGTGCTTCAAAAGCAGCCTGCTTATGATGGTGTTTGTTCCAAAGACCAAAATACACTCAGTAAAGAAGAAAGCTTGAATACTGAAAGAAAACAAGTCATTACATTCAAGCTATGTCTGGACAGTTCAGTTCTGCACACTCTACTAAAAAAAAAAAAAGTCTCCACAGTGGAGTAAGCAGATAGTCACATACTCATTCCTTTCTTTGAGATGGTCTCATCAGTAAGGAAGAAAAGGTGAAGCTGTTCAAATCAACAGCAGATTCAAAGTTAGCACTCTCTTTGGATGAATGTGGCGGTTTTATGTTTTTCTCAGCTGTTAATTCTCTCAGGTAGAGTGCTATTCATTATTCTCAATCCAAATGCTAAATCTGTCTTAAAATCTTAATGATGAAATTATGGTGTGTGCTCTGTGCTTATTAGAGATAAGATTGATTAAGAAGGTGTTATATTCTGTTTTCTCCTCACAGGCAAGAGGAAGTCATGTTACACCACTTTTAGGCTACATTTGAAGTCTGTCTTTAAAGGCAGTGAAAACCATAGGTAGACAGTATCTCAGGACTCCATTCAGAGTAGTGATAAGAAACTTTTTTGGAGAGTCAGATTCTGCCTATTAGTTGTGCCCTAATCTATACCACCTACTCATTCTGAAATTTAAGGCACCTTAGAAAGTTCCTTTCATCCTTGCACCAGGAATAGATGGAGACAGGACACACCATTATTTTGGATGAATCAGGGTACCACCTCTGTATATCATTAATGGATGTACTGTAGAAACATTTTTCCCTACCTTTAATGCAGGAAAGAGTGAAAAGGACTCCCAAAGGAGTTTTCTTTTTCTTTATTCTTTTATTTTTCTTTATTCCTTTATTTTTGATTATTATTTTACTTTTCTTTATTCTTTTTTTCCTTTAATTTTTCCCCCCAGCTAATTACTCACTTAAGAAATAAGACAGACAGACCTGTGACTCTGGATGTGTAAATCATGAGCTTTGTGATGTGAACTCAGTTTTGTCCCTTCTAAATTTTGCCAATGACTCCCCTCATGGAGAGGACAACCACAGTTATTGAATGTGTACTCTTCAGAGCATATGTCTGTTTTATTAGATTCCTTTCCCTACTATTACTGCAGTATTGCAATGGCTACAACAAAGTTGTATTCCCCTTTTGAAGTAGATTGTTTTTAACATTTATTTCTGTTGTTGGGGAAATTTAAGAACAATGCATGGCAAAGAATCTTCTGGAAGCCACACTAAATAGACTTTTAGCAGTTTGTTAAATTGGGGACAGATTTGAGCCAGACTCTGGAACCTTAAAAAACTTCTGTCTCCCCAAACTTTTGAAAGCTTCAGATTGAGGCCTCAGTGTATTTCTTAATAGTAGAGACTCTTCTTTAGTGTTTAAATATATTTATTTTATCAAAACATCCCGCTAAAAAAATAAAGGGGCTTGAGTCCAGACCTCAGCATAGAAGCAATCCAGGTGTACTTTGGGAACTCAGAATCAGACCTGAAATCAAGCTAGACTAAAGGCATCCAAGAATTGTTGCTATAGCTATACAGGGGAAATTTTGCTTAGAAAAAAAATAAAAATTTGAAGTCCCTTCCAAGAATGCAGTTCCCATTGTTGTGAAGAATGATTTGTTGGCGCCAATTTTTACTCTGTGTAGCTCCATAGTTATCTTTGTTATGCTGACTATGTAAATTTTTTGGTGATGTGTCTGTAGACGGCTGGTGTTGAGTCTGTAACATTGACACTGATATCTTTTCCTCCTCTTTCAGCTAAGCAACTATTGATAAAGATCAAAGAAAGTGAGGAGGAGGGCTGACAAGAAACAGTGTATGAGAGATGCCTGCACAGCTTTAATAAATAAAAAGGGGTTAAGACTTCAAATTTCTTGCAGGATACCTGTGCATGTGGGGCCCTGTTTTGCTGTAACAAACTACATTACTGCACTCTCATATTTAAAGCTATATGAATCTGGTACTTTGCATATTAATATATATAAAGAAAATAAAATTGTATATTGCTGGAAATATCTGAGAACATTAAACTGTTGTTAATCTACCAGAAGCCACTTCTTTTTTTTTTTTTCAGCTTTGTCTTTTATGTTTCCCTCCATAGCAAAATTAGATTTGTGGCTTTCAGTGTCAGTGTCTAGTTTGTTTCACTTTCCAATTCACAAGAGTTGAGGAATGTATAATAAGAACCTAACTTTCCCTCCCTCCAGAAAAGAGCAACTCTACATTAAAACCTAATAAAATAAAAAGGAAAGCAGGAGATAATAAATACCAGGTAAAAATTCTTTCACAGTGAAATATTGTCAGCCAAAATAAGGCTTTCCAGGGTGAACAGGAATACTGTTGAGACCTCACAGAAATTGTCAAGGTGCTTGCATTATGTAAATAGTAAAAATGTTTGAAACAGAGGTGGATCAGGAGAGCAGTGTTATGTTCTATGAGACGTGACACTTCCCAGTACACTGAGAAGACACAACACTGTGTTCTACTTGGGTAGAGATCAGGTACAGTGCTGTATCAGGGACTGGAGGTGAGGTGGTGGACTGCCTTCTAAAGCCCTGCTCACTCCAATATTATAGATGCAGTATGCCTATACCTTGTGTTAATGTTATAGATCTTACTCCAATAGATTTATGTCAAAACTTACCTTCCTTTTTCAAAATGTATATATTGGCTGTCCAAACATTTGGCAACCTCTAGTTAAAAATATACCCACCTAGGTTTTTTTTATGCAAAATACTTCTAAATTATTTACTTCTAAATTATACTTTCTTGCAGCCTCCTTGTTATGTTTCAGGTTAGTCTGAATTAAACTAACAGTAGCTATGTAGAACTGTAAAAATCCTAAAGTTGTAACTCAGCATACGTGTAATTGAGTGTGTTTGAGATGTGTTGGTCCTGTAGGGTGTAAAACAATAGCAAGACTATTGATTACTGACTTACAGTACAGTAAAATCAGAGGAAAATTTAATCTAAAAATTTAGCTCATAAATGATCTGCTCCTGATGGACTGGTGTGTATGTGAAAATGGAGGTAACTATGGCATGGCATAAAATTTTTATTAATAAAGTTTGTTAAAAGCAAAATGCCACTCAGTGCTCTGTGCCCCTTTTTTTCTAAATGAAACACATGGTAGGGAAATTATATGGACTTGTGAACAAAGCCTGATGTCTTTATTACCGTGGGTGAGACTTTCTGCTGTGCTGATATAGCAGCTCTGTCCTTGAGCATCCTGGAGATTCCTCTGAGCGAGGCAGTGCTGTTGACTGGTTCTCCTGGCCAGGAGCGTGGGGTCTGCCTGGGAAAAGGGCTATCAACAGTCCAAGGTCATCTGTGCCTGTTCTCACTGTTCGTTGCTGTTGCTGGTACTGATAAAGGCCCAACGTCTGAATAACAGTAGCAGCCAGGGAAGCACGTGTGGCTTAATCCCATTTTTGCAATACGCTCCCTGCCAAGCTGCACCAAGAGCTCTTTGCCTGAAGAGCAGGAATGGGCCGATATATCCAACAAAACAGGACCAGAGGGACTCATTAAACTCTTAAAAATGACCTCAAACAGGTTTTCTTAATTCTCTGAAAATGTCACCAGTTCTCATTAGAAAATCTCAGGGCTTTCTAGAGCTTGGCTGGATTTTGGGGCCTTTTCTCAGTTGCACAAATCTGTCTCTGGTTCTGCAGTGTGCTACGGTTCCAGGCTGTTTTTTCTTACGTGTGAAGCAAAGTCATTGTTATCCCACAAGTGAATATTGCCCATCCTAGGGTAAATGCTTGCTGAAATGTTTGCTGTTGAATGAATGTCGTGGCAACATGAAAAGTTGAACCAGAAATCCTCGTAACAGCAAGATGCAGTATAGGTTGCTAGTCCACGGTCACCAGTTCAGGTGCCTGCTAAGCCGTTTGTTTCTTTGCAGCACGTACATCAACTGTGTGCTTATGACAACTCGGCAGTTTGTGGTTAGCTTTTCCTGTGAGCAGTGAGAGTACTGAACAGGAGGGTCTGAAGTCACAGTCAATGTCACCTGGGCTACTACTATATTAAATAATATAATGTAATATGATAATGGAAACGTTCTTAAAGATTACTTCCCAGAACTGTTTTGGGATAGATCTCAGCATCTTGGCAACTCTCCAGCTGACAGAAAGCTTATTTCTCCTAAGCAGTGCCTGTAACCAAATGGCTTAGATTGCTTTGATGGAAGAGATAATTCCCTCCAGGGATATATGCCTGGCACAGTACCTAGGTTGACCTAGTAGCTGGAGTAGGCAGTGTTTTGGAAAGAGGGACCCTAGACAGACCTTAAACTTCAACTTTTTGCAAACTTTTGATGCAAACCTCATTCTCATTACTCTCATCTCCCCTTTCTCACTGTGAATAATAATTTCTCTGTCTTTCTGTTCTCCGTCCCTCTTCTCTTTTGCCTCATTATTGGAGAGTTTTATTTTGTCAAACAATCGAGCAAGAGAGATTTTGTTTGCTTCACCTTTTCAATTTCAGCCCTCTAGCTCAGGAAGATTGCTATTTCTGCTTCTGTTAGCACCCTAATATCTCAGAAACATCATTACTTTCATTCTTTTATTCTTTAAGCTGTGAATCAAATTAGTTCTCTAGTCTCCTCCCTTTTACTGCTTTTACAGCAGTGTGTTTTAATTGTTTTTAGTTGAGTTTCTTCTGGTAATACAGATGTGAAGAATGGCAGCCTTGGTTTTGGTGGTGGTTGGTTGTGTTTTTTAAAGGGATAGAGGATGCCTGAAGGGAGGTGAGACCTTTGAGGGAGGGAGAGAAGTATGAGATGACAAAGTTGACGTTACTATCAGACAAGGAGGAAACTTGTTGGTTTGACTCTGCTCTTGTTGATGCCTAATTTACATTGGCATAATTTCGTGAACTTCAGTGGATTTACTTCTGAGAGTGAGATTAGGATTGACACCTCTTAAATCACTCGGGTCATGCTCCATAATTCATTCGCAAGCTCCTTTAATTAGTTGCAGGTAAACCCAGACTTCCTGGAGTTTGCTGCCTCCCCAGGAATGGACTCTGCCTGCTCCCAGTCGCGCTCGGGGTCCAGCCTCCCGCTCCTCTCATCGCCTGTCCGGGGGAACGCGGGTCAGGGCTCTTTCCCTCGCGGCTCCCAGTGCCGGAGGGAGCGGAGGGCCGGCTCCT
>NW_021940750.1:6835095-6836148 GCF_001715985.3 Manacus vitellinus
CTTTGGGGAGTTAGGATGTCTTGGCGAAGGGGAGCCGAGCGTCCCCTGTCGCTCCACGGCTGGACGGTCGGAAAAGCGGGGCAGCGGGGGCACTGCCGGCGCTCCTCGGCGTTCCTATGGAGAGAGAGGGAAGAGGAGAGGGAGGGAAGCAGACTTGGGTGAAATGAATGGCTCGGGACTGCCGGTCGCTGATTTGGGGCAGGAAGTCTGGAGATCTGTTTTGCATATGACAGGCTTTCGCTTTTCAAAGTGGGGAAGAGAGTTGATTGTGTTTCCATCTTGAGAGCGGGCACAAGCCGCCGAGGGCTGCGCGAACGGGGTCTGACCCCTGCTCGAGAGAGGGAGGGAGGAAGGGGGCAGGTACTTCTGCTGCGGAGGTATTCCGGGGTTCCTGTTCTGCAAATAAGGCTGATTTCTGAGGGGGACCACGGGAGCCGGTTGTCGTCTTCTGGATCGCGTCCTTTATTTTCCTTGTGGTCTGCAGCGCACGCCGCTAATCCCCGAAGGCATTAGGGAGAGTGGGATTTGGCAGCGTATGTGGGGAGAGGAGCTGTCTTAACCTTTTTCAAACGACTTCCCTGCTAACGGGGGCAGCGCTCTTGCTAGTAAAGCAGGGAAGCACAGTACCTGGCGGTGACGCTTCGTTTGCACTTTCTGGCTGCGCTGAGTGGGTGTTTTTATACCTTCGAGTTTTCCGAGATGAAATTAGGGTTGCGAGATTTTTCTTTTCTTTTTTTTTTTTTTTTTTCCCCAACTCAAGTCTCTCCGGCTGGAGTTGGAAAAACACTTGAAGGTTTTTCCAGGGGGTTCCTGCGGCTGTCTCTCTGCGATCCGGAGGGAAAGGAAAGCCTCGAGCTGGGAAGGGGTGCTGACATGTTTATCTCCTGCTCCGTCCTGGCAGAAAACCTTTGCTTTCATTTACCCGCTCTCTCGGGTACGAGAATCCGCGGGGAGAGAGGAGCGCAGTTGCCAGGGGGTTAATCAAAGAAGTCCTAGTATCCTCATGGGTGGGCGGCGAGGGACGGAACATACTCTGAAAACCGCGCGGAAGAG